>NC_059384.1:32526082-32611082 GCF_019703515.2 Myxocyprinus asiaticus
TTGTGTACACAGTGTATTATAGATGTCTTACAGGAAATGAGGTTGAAATATCAAAATTCCCCCAAAAATACACACCTCTGGCAAAAATATATGCCGTTGGCATTAACACAGCCAAAATGATCGAAAAAACAAAAATGAAAAAGACAAAAATGTCCCGAAGGTCTCTGTGTGTCACGTCTATATGTGTTTTGTTCTTGTTCTTGTTGTTCTTTTTTTAAAGTTTAGTTCTTGTTCAGATCATGTAGTTCCATGTCATGTGATTCCCTGTTTCCATGTCAAGTCATGTGATCATCCTGTTTCCCTCCCTCCATGTTCATGTTCATGTGTCTTGTTTTCATTGGTTTATTAGTCTTGTTATCTTGTTTATAGTTCAGTCTGTTCATTGGTTGTCTTGTTACCCTTGTCCATGTATTGATACCCTCATGTTTGCCATGGTCCTTGATCAGGTATTGTGTTAATGTAACGTTGTTTGGTAGTCAAGTCAAGTCAAGTCTATGTTTTGTTCAGGTTTGTAGTATGGGTTTTTGGATTTCACGATTGTTAATAAAACTGCACTTGGGTTCTTCACATCATCTCATCTTCATCTGCCTGTCATTGCCAGAGCATCGTTACACTATGATAGTCTGGTCCCTAGATATGGCCTGGGCCCCTTCTTCAATGGAAGTCAATTTTTTTTTCTTTTTTTCATCCATTTCATGGTCCACCAGGAGAAAATTATAGACTGCATTTTATTTTATTTTTTAGAAAAGTAATAACATACCCCTCCTATAATGCTTTGAGGTGTCATTCATGTCTGTAGCACAAACAGTACGGGTCGAGTTACATCAAAAATTTGGTACTTAATGTTAGGGGTTTGTTAAGATCCCTAGCCCAAAGTTTGGGTAATACTAATAGTGATGCTTGCTTATATATATATATATATATATATATATATATATATATATATATATATATATATATATATATATATATATTTATATTTTTTTTTTTTTTTTTTTTTATAGAATATTAAATAAAAGGTAATGACTTGCTATTTACACATGATTATATTTAAATTTTGTTATTGAAAATGTTACATTTTGGAAAACAATAAAAAATATTAAAAAAGGTATAGAGGTATATTTTGAATTTTATGTGCCATTTCAATATAGTGGTGACCGCATTATAGAAACTGAGAGCTCTGGTAAAAAAATCATGCAGAAGCACAAATGAGACACAATATTCTTGATTTAGCTCCATCATCAAGGTTATACGATTATATTGAATACAGGAAATGCATATTGAGTATGATTTCTTTTTCAATAAGAGGAACATAAAACTGTATAGCAACTTGCATTGTTTATGACCCTGTATAACTGTATTTGTGAAATTTGTATTAAAAGGTATTTTCTCCAGAATTAGATCACTGATGGGTTAGTTCGACTGGAATAAAGCTGTGTATTATGTTACAGATGCAGACATGATGAACTATAACAATAGCACACAGTTTTGCCTATGAATATATGATTCTGGAGCGTGACACTTTTATTGTGCTTTCATTTTTTTGGAAATGAATCCGAGACGTCTGTCTTTATAATATTGCGAAGCATCTTGTCATACAGAGCTGTGCGCAGACTGATTTTTGGAAAATGTATGTACCTCTAATTTATCATCCTCTGCCACAGGCGTTCCATTCCCAGACCAGGAAAATTTGAAAAGCCGTCGAACAATAAGAGGACAACGAGAACTTTGTCCACTCAGTCAATCAGACGGGACCCCACTGTGTCCAAATGCAAAGATGTTGTTTTCTCTGAAGCCTTCAAACAAGTGTCTTTTCCCTCTACCCATGTAAATAAACTCTCTTGTGTCATTACTGGAGTTGATATTTTGCCTGTGGCCCCTGATCATTGCAGGACACAAAGTGAACTTTAAAGCGAGAGGCATAACTGAGGTAGTGTGTGCAGCTGCTCAGTGTTTGTGTGTGTGTGAGAGTGAGTGAAAGAGAGACAGAGAGAGAGAGAGAGAGGGAGAGAGGGATGGAGGAGGGTGGGGGGTGCTGAGGTCTGTTTGAGGAATAGACAGAGCTCAGCTGTCCGGCTTAATAAAGCTACAGGGAACAGGGGGGTTTAAACCAAGAGACAACCTCAGAAACACTATATCAGAGCCATAGACACTCACTAATAAAACGCAATGTTGCCAATAGCCATCATGCACATATTTATCATATTTAGTACAGTTGTAGTGTAATAGTGTAATATACTCATTATGTCTCACATCACAACAACCTCATAAACACTTGTAACTCCACAGCATCGTTTTTTTGGGGTTATGGGATAGCATTTCAAGGAAAGATGTTGCCCTGCAATACCACTGTTGTCCTCTAGAGTGCATATGAGAGCAGCATATTGATCAGACTGTGGAATGAATGCTCTTTACACACATTCCAATAGGGAAAAATTATATATATATATATAAAATAAAAAAATGCACAAATATATTAATACATTACAAAATGTAAATGTGTATAAGTAAAATAAAGGCAGTTATTTTCTCAAAAGATAAAACAAACAATAATACATCACTCTAATGAACATGTATGAACATTATGTGAAACCATCAACTGCAAATATCTGGAATATCTTTTGCCTTCCACTGAAATTTCTAATGTTTTAACTTCCGCCAGATGAAAACCAAGTTCATTCAAAAAGTAGAAAGCATTTTCTTTCATGCCCAGGGGTAGATTTATTTATTTATTTTACTGGTCACACTAAAACTGAATCAGAAACTTTATACCAGGCCTTTATCATTTCGTTTTGCTACTTTTCAAATGCCTTTTATGTACAGACTTTGCCTTGTCCCAGATCCAGACTTTCAATATTTTGTTATTATTTATTTTTTCTCTCTAATTTGGAATGCCCAACTCCCAATGCGTTCTAAGTCCTCATGGTGGTGTAGTGACTCGCCTCAATCTGGGTGGTGGAGGACGAATCTCAGTTGCCTCCACGTCTGAGACCATCAATCCACGCATCTTATCACGTGGTTTGTTGAGCACATTACTGTGGATATGTAGCACGTGTGGAGGCTTCACGCTGTCAGCTCACCACGTGCCCCACCGAGAGCGAGAACCACACATTATGGCAACCATGAGGAGGTTACCCCATGTGACTCTACCCTCCCTAGCAACCGGGCCAGTTTGGTTGCTTAGGAGACCTGGCTGGAGTCACTCAGCACGCCCTGAATTCAAACTCACGACTCCAGGGGTGGTAGTTAGCGCCAATTCTCGCTGAGCTACCCAGGACCCCCAGACTTTCAATATTAAACTGATATGAAAGTCCATTATAAAAACACAGTGCAAATTATTACATGTTTAAAACTATGATAATCTAAACAAAGAGTGAAATAAACATAAACTATTTCAATATTTATTGTGTTAGAATTATATCTATACATTTTTCCAAAAATACGAAAGTCCCAAAGTTAAGGTGCCATTTCCACAAAACCAAAATATTTTGCCCCTAATAACGTTTTTTTGAAAGTTAGTGTACTTGTTAACCAAGTCAATAAAAGTGTCAGTTAAGAGCATGCTTGAGGTGAAATATGAGACAAGTGATGATTAAAGAAAACAAAGAAAATGTTTTATTTTAAAAAAAAATAAAACAATTTACTGAGATTTTGGCTTTCTAGAAATCCACAATGCTAAAAGTGCCCGAAGTTCAAGAAACACTATTATATTAGCTCTTTTACAGTGCAACTTAAATAAAGTAATAGCACACCTTTTTAACAACAAAATTTGAATTGTTCCTCAAAGCTCAGAGCGCAGTGTAAATCACAGCAAAGCGGGAGAACAAGATGTATTGCAGGTTACTCTGAGCTAGATTGATCTAGCAAAGGGCATTACTTGTCGGGTCTAATCACATTAGCCGGCCATTACTCATGTGTCCATTAATTCATTACTTCATTTGTCTCCATGAATATTTAACAATGTCTTGACATCTTTATGGACTGCTTGTTCTGCCGCACGATTAAAAAGAGCACTGTCCCTCAATAGCCACATGCTTGCTATCAAGTGCTAATTCCCCTCTTGAATTTATGGATGGGTAAAGTAATGTGGGTCTGACAGCTCCATTTTTTCTTTCTTTTTTTTTACTTCAGTGTGAGTGTTAGCCAAAGCATTTTCCAATTGAATGGAATATTCTCCATTTTTTTTTTTTTGCTAGCCACAGGATGTAAAGGTGAGGATGTAGCACTGTCTTTGTCTGACACATTTGATTGGTTTCAACACCAGATACTTTGCAAAAATAATTAGACTACTGCCTTTAAGACCAACTTGAGGAAACAGATGAAGCTGGCTAGCTAATTAGCACTGCAGAACCACAAATGAACACTCCATGAACACTCACCATAGGACACAACAATATGGCGACCATATTTGCATACCATCACACACTCATTTTGTGGCCAGATAACAGAAGCATTTGGACTTCTGAGGTCACTGTGCATTGTTGTGTCTCTTCACAGGAGCTTCAGACTTATTGTGGGCTGCAGTATCTTCTAACACAACTAAGGATTTACGGATTAGGGAGAGACTGCAAGCACGGTGAAAGACATCCATGCCAGATCTTGGGGTTATGGCACCGCTGTGCAAAAAAGAATGTATGCTGGTGTCCCAGTCAGGCTTCTTAATTAGCTTAACCATCAAGACTTAATTTGACAACCAGTTTCAGCAGAAATACCTTTTTTGGTCGACCAGCTTTACCTGGAGCCGCATTTACGAAAATAATCTTTAGAAAAAATAAATCCAAAAAAGTATGTAAGAATGTTCCTAAGTGCAATTCATGAAGAACATTCTCAAATCTTTTCAGGAATATAAAATTGGAAATTCATAACTTTTTTTTTTTTTTTTTTTTTTTTTTTAAGTTAGAAAATAAGAAGATGAATTCTCTTAAGAATATTTTTGAATGGGATTCAGTAGAGAAAGATACTTTTTGGGCCCAGATGGTGTAGTTATGGTATCTATCAGCAGGGCTACCTGGGCTATGCTAATCAGTCAAACCCTAGTCTTAGCCTCAAAAGGCATGTAGAAGCACACAGTAATTATTATCAGTCCTCCTGGAAACAATCCTCCAGGTTGATAAAACGAGCACTTTTAAGGATGAAATAGTCACTGGATTTGCCAGGTTAGTTTGCTAGGTTTGTTAGGTTAGTGACATAAAATCCTTTAAAGATAATCAGAGTTCTGTTTGAGGTACGTAGTAGCAAGTAATATTGCAAGTTGCATTCCTAACATTGGGGATGCTATAGCAAGATTAGTGTGAACTGTCTGCTTCTATGGTGAGTTTCCCTTTAAACTCAACTACCTTCATGGCGGAGTAACAGTTTAAAGAGAATACTGATGAGCAAGTGAGTTAAAGTCAATATATTTAAAGCAACTTTCACATCCAGTTTAATGGCACAGACCTTGAGTACTGAGGTTTACGGTAAGGCAAGAATGCACATTAAGCATATTCAATCGGATCTGCCTTCAAGTACTTGCATAGAGTGGGCAGTTCTTGACCAGTTTATGCTGCTATATGGCCCAGACCATTGCCATTTAAGGTTATGCAAGACTAGCCAAACCATAACCCAAAACGCTTGTGCCCACAAGACAAGACAAGCTAGACAAGCACCAAACCAGCAGTAACGATCCTGGACCCACATGGAAATGTATGTTAGTCTAAACTGCTTTTTACAGCAGGGAATGCTTCACATCTAGCTATCACCATTGCAGTAGACTGACCTTGAAGCTCTAAAAGAACTCAAAATCAACTATACTTAGAAGTCGTGTGCCACCAGAGGAGCAATTTTGGCCAATTGAGCCCTTTGGAACTCCTCCGGTGTGCAGGAACAGAGGCTTAAATGACAACCTAGGCCTGAGCAGGCCTGGTGAGTATTCCAGGATTGGATTAGAAAGGCCAACTCTAATCACCAGTGCTTTATTCGCTAACTGGTGTCCTTCACAATGCACAAGGCCTTTCCAGACTTGAGATGGTCGTCAGGGTGACCTTTGTACCTGCTGTGGTTCTTTGAAACCCAGACATTTTTCAGTGGGGACTACACCCCCTCTCCTCTGTGTCAAAGTGAGTTCATATCACCAATTCAAATTGCTGGATAATCAGCATCAGATCAAATACCATTCACTCGCTTTTCTCGATTCCACACTGCATCATCTCAAATGGGTTCCTTGTTGATCACAATAAAATGGCCTTTTATTGTTTCTTTATTCTTCACAGTCATTATCTCTCTTCATATTCCCTTTTCCAAGAAAATATGCAATTTGCTAACGTAAAGACGGGGCATGTATGAGCGTTTGTGTGTCTGAGTCTTCTTTTCGTCTTTTGCTGTATTGATGAAACACACTATCACAGCCAGGACGCTTGTGTCTCTTGCTCTTTTTCTGCTGACTTTGATGAGAACATTTGTATAAGGCCTTTGATATCAGCACACTTTTAAATGGATTTTGTGTTTCCTAAACCACACACACACACACACACACACACACACAGGACTCTAGCAGAATTATAAGTAGTGTGTGAATGGCTGAATTAGAAAGAAATTAGACAACGCAATGTTCAGTGGAGTTTATATCAGCCTACATCATAGTAATACACCAAACACAGCTGTGATAGAGTCTACAGAACTGTAGACTGAACATGCACAGTATGCAGTACAAAAAAGTATGCACAGACATTAATTAATCTACCAGCTTTTATGTGCACTTTAAAGGAATGTGCCGGGTTCTATACAAGTTATGCTCTCAACAGCATTTGTGGCATAATGTAGATTACTACATAATTTTGACATGTCCCTAACGTTTTATTTTTTATGTATTTTATTTTTTGTAAAGTTCACATTTTTTGTTAAAGCCCTAAATTAATTATTAAATTAAACATATGCATTATTTGATCCGTAGTGTTGAGAACTACTCAAGCTGTTTTCTGGCCAGTTAACTAATCAACTTAGGCAGTTACTTTAGAACAGGATATGCCCAAATTAACCTATTTCACCTTGACTGAAATGTTATTCCATTTGAGATCACATTTTCTATTTATCTAAGAATTCATCCACTCTCACCAGTCCTTCTTTAGAAGATCTAGCAGACCAAGTGATGAGTTAGTGAGTAACGAAGGCTATGCTCTGGTCTGGAGTCTGCTCAGCACATTGAAGACATGTTTTGCATTCTGCTGGGCCTTTTGAAACTCAGCCAATGAGATGGAAAGCCTTGTTCCTGAGCATGTTTCAAACATTGAAAAGCTATCCCCTCTGCAGGATGTTTTCAATCTGATGACTCTGTCAGAATATGGGGGTCAAGTTTGGGTCAAGAAACAAAGAAGACATATGGGCTCTTTTAAAATGGTCATCTTGAATATGTACCTCTGGACATTCCATAAGTAACATTAAAGAAATTTCATTGATTGCGAATTTTCTGGCCTAACATGGATACATTTATGCTAAAACAATGACCTAGATCAGTGGTTCTCAACTAGTTTTGCTACAGGACCTAGATTTTACATTTGACATCATGTGGCAACCCAACACAGTACCAAAATAGTTTTTTTGTATTATATTTTACGCAGTCTGGGTTTTATTTTTGTTTTTACCTTGCATCGTTGTGTTCATGGTTTTTGAGGATGGGTGTATGTCAGCTTCTACCAAGTGATTTTTTTGGCCAAAATACTGTAGAGTTTGATTTGACGCATTCACACATACAGCCTTTCCAGAAAATTACCTTTTCCAGTATCGAGGTTGTGTGTGAACACGACCCTTTTGAAAATACTGGTAAATTTTGCTCTGTCAATTTTCCTTAATGCGAAGTTGTTTGATTATAAATTTGCATATTGATGGTATGTGTGAACAGAGCCATAAGTTTACCAGTTTTGGTTCCTACGAGGTCAGGGCATGCAGACATATGAATGTTCTGACAGAGATGATGCATTTACTCAGTGCTGTATAACACCGGTGACTCGGAAGTAAGAAAAATGTCAACAAACTGGTCAGATATTGAAACTAGAGTACTTCTTTTCATCCGAGCAGATGAATACATTTCCCAACAGCTGAAATTAACAGTTAGCAATTTCCCATGTATTCTCTGATGAACCCACATTCTTCGCACAGACATCTGTGCAGCAAATTACTTATATATTACTGTGCTTGTGTCTGCCTTTTGATTCTAGCGACAGCATTTTGTAGTTCAACAGTCTCATTTGAAGTCATTGCATACAGTGTCATTGAGTCTCGAGCAAGTGCACGAATAAAAAAATTAAATAAAAAAAAAAAAAACAACATTATTGACCACATACGTTCAGCTACAAAAATATTTCCGGTGCAGCCGTGTTGTGGTAATTTCCGGCAAACATCGCGTTTAATCACAAAATTAAACATGGTTACTATATTAATACCATATTATTAACACCATGGTTAATTGTATTTAAACTATGCCTTCCACCAAAAAACATGGTTACTACATTATTACTAAAGTAAAACCATGGTTAATTTTTTTTTTTTGGGGGGGGGGGTGTTGTACTTGCTTGTTTTTATTATTGGGGGGGGGGGTTACCTGTCTATGCCCCTGCATTCCAGACCCCACTGTTTCTCTTTTTTTTTTTTTGTGTGTGTGGTATACAACATTGATTTTTCTATCAACATAATGGTTAGGTTTGGGTAAGGGAAAAGACTTTATGGTTGCTTTATGGTTACGTTACACTTTATTTTTCTATCTTATCTATGATAGAAAATATATATGCACTTTATTACCTATTTGGATTGTTTTCTCTTGCTGTTCACAATCAGAACAGTCCTGCAACTGAATTTTGAGTCATGAACCACCAGTTTAGAACCACAGAAGTAGATCAGAATTACTAGTGTCAGTGCACAGTCTACCTCCTCTTTCCACAAACACAACTTTTAGGATCAAAACACTGCCTCACTGTCATTATCTCACACCTTTGACGTCACACACATCACTTTCACACACTGGCCTGGTCTACATGTGTCTCAACATATTTGGTTGCAGCTCAAGCATTTCTCTTTCAAAGGAGGGAACCAATGACCAAGCGATTCACAGTGCACCCTCCCGGACGTTATGGTGTTATTTTTATGTAGGGAGCTTCAATTGAGTGGAACAAGCCTTGCTTTTTTTTCCAGGAGGTCAAACCAAGGACAGCCCCCACTGCAGCTATTCGATCCCTGGCTGGCCTCCAGAGGTGGCCCTAGTTTGAGACCTGTTTGAAGTTTCACCTGCTGAGAGAACTTCACTCAAGGAACATTGTTGGGCTCCTCCCTCAAGGCCAGTGGGTTCAGGAGCCAGGGGCCAATGTGTGTTACAGTCAACAGCACAGAATCAGGGAGCTCTTTGTGCTCATAAGTTTTTTTTTTAAGTATGATTTTGAAGCTGACCTCTGGTGCGTCAACATACAGCACCACATTTAGGACAGTGACCCCAGTGAGAGCAATGGTAGACACGTTTTCTACAATTTTGTATTTATCCTCAATGAATAAAGTGACCTGTTTTGGCTCCCAGTGAGCATTCATAAGTGAGTGACTTTTTTGCAGCTTAAAATGTCAACTCTGTTGCCATCATTTTGAATAGTAAGCAATCAATTATTGAAAAGTAAACATTTGCAGAAACGTTATTCATTTGTCTAATAGGAATTAGTCTTTCTATTAAGCACATTGTAGTGTCATGACCTACTGCACAGGAACAGCAAAAATGTTAACCTTGTTACCTTATTTTGTGTAGAAAAAAACTTTATTATTGAAAATGTGATTTTTGTAGAAATATCAGCAAATAATTATTTTTTTCTAATAAGCACCTTGCAGTTTAAAAACTGATTTTTGAAATATTTTGACATTTAAAAAAATATATATATTTTTGTATTAGGGTTGGGAGATATGGCTGCAAAAGATATATCTTGATATTTTGAGCTTATTGATGATATTCAATATATATCTTGATAACTATGTATTTGTTCTGAAATGGCATTAAAGATGTTTTTTTGTTTGTTTGTTTTTTTTATCAGAGGAACCATCATTTCAACCAAATAGCCATTGTAGCCAAGTAGTTTTAAAATGTTTAATGCATGAAATTAAAATATAAAAATTATGAAGGCATGTTCCTTATCTGTCACTCACTCGACGTTGTGTCGATGTAGTGACACTAGGGGTCACTCTTGGGAGCCCGAAACACATCTGGTCTTTGATAAAAGGCCAATGAAAATTGGCGAGTGGTATTTGCATGCCACTACCCCGGACATACGGGTATAAAAGGAGCTGGTATGCAAAAACTCATTCAGATTTTCTCTTCGGAGCTGAACGGTCATGCTCATTGAGCTGAATTCTCAAGACTGTTTATTCACCTCTGCTGGATCTGACAGCGCATTTCAGCAACTTCTCCCTCCTCTGCACTGGTGCACTGCAGAGAATGCCCCTGGGCGCTTTGGCAGAAAAAGAGAGTATATTTTTCTGAAAGAGTATATTTCTCTAAAAAAGCGGCACACACGGAACGTCTTTTTAAAGATGCGTCTTTTTAAAGATGCCTTTCCGATTGTGTGTTATTCCTGGTTGCGGTCGTTACCTCTCAACTTCAGATGGTCACGATCGCTGTTTTTCGTGTCTGGGCACGACCCACACAGAGGCAGCATTCGTGGATGGTTCATGTTCTCACTGCGAGAACATGACCTTGGTAACGTTGCAGTCACGGCTTGCTTTCATAAGAAAGCAAGACACCAGCGGCTCCCCGCCTCGGTCCTTCTGGGACTCCAATGGGATCGCCTCCGCTGGGTATCCCCCTGCAGACCTCCTATTCCCCAGCATGCTTGTCTGCGCCAATCGGGCTTCCAGTTGAGTCCACCGGCTCGTCTCACGGCGACCTCTTGTTTGGAGCCCGCGAAGCTGATGAGCTCTCGAGCGCAGCATCAGAGAGTGGGCTTGTCCAGTCGGATGCAGAAGCCTCAGCTGGGCTCTCCCCTTCAGGGTCGATTGCCCGGTCACAGGCTGATGCAAAGATGACGGACATGCTTTCCCAGGCAGCCGCGAGCGTCGGGCTAGAGTGGAACCCTCCGCTCTCCCCTGAACCCTCGTGGCTCGATGATTGGTTCCTGGACTCAAGGCGCCGCTCAAAGCAGCCACGCCCCGCTCCAGTGCCTTTCTTCCCGGAAGTGCACGAGGAGCTGACAAAATCGTGGGAGACACCTTTTACTGCCTGGTCCCGATTTCTCAGTTCCCCCACCCTCACTACCCTCGATGGCGGGGTGGCTATACGGCGATTCCCCCAGTGGATAAGGCGCTCGCGGTGCACCTATGCCCGCAAAGCGCCGCCACCTGGTGCGGACGCCCAAAGCTCCCGTCCAAGCCCTGTAGGTTCACGTCGTCCCTGATGGCCAAAGCCTACAGCGCTGCTGGACAAGCCACCTCTGCCCTGCATGCCATGGCTCTCCTGCAGGTCCACCAAGCCAAGGCACTAAAAGAACTGCACAAGGGTAGTTCCGCCCTAGATCTGATGCAGGAACTGCACTCGGTGACTGACCTCGCTCTCTCCGAGCGACGAAGGTCACTTCACGGTCTATCGGGCGGACGATGTCCACATTAGTGGTCCAGGAGCGCCACCTTTGGCTCAACCTGGTCGAGATGGGTGAGGCCGACAAGACACAGTTCCTTGCTGCCCCCATCTCCCAGGCTAGCATATTTGGCGACACCGTTGAGGACTTTGCCCAGAAGTTCTCGACGGTGAAGCAGCAGATGGAGGCTATCCGGCATATCCTGCCCCGGTGCAGCTCAAGATCCTGCAACCCATCTGCTCGTCACCAAGGGCATCCCCCTGCGGTGACTGCACTGGCTCCACCGCAGCCCGCCCCTTCGGCCCGGTCCCGGCGTGGAGCCCACCCCAGGAAGCAGACGCCACCTGTCTCACGGCCGGCTGCTAAGAACCCACGAAGGTCATCAAAGCGCCCCTGAGATGGGCGACCCAGGGTCGACGAAACCCACTGCATTGGAGCTGGTAGTAAATCCACTCCATCCCCCGGTGGAGGGCCGGGTGGAGAATTTTTTGTTGCCTTTTTATTTGATTTTTCCGCATGCCCAAGTGGCAAAAGAGCGGTTTCCTCCTTCCCTGGGTCACATACCCAGTGTGCACGGTCGTCATCACAACCACCATTTTTCCTTGCAGGACTGGCGCTCCAACGGCGGTCTCCCCGCCCCTGCGCGCCCAGCTGTGGCACACATCCGCCCCCGATATGACAATCTCCACGGGTTGCGAGGACAGACCTCTTCCTCCCCGGTCCCAAGCTGTTCCTGGGGTCACAAGGAGCCAGGTAAGTGCTTCGATGTCCCTAGACTCAGCACAGCCACGACATGGTGTGGCACCTCGAGCTCTGCCCTGCAACGAGGCCACACTTGCCATTACGTCCAACGATGTTGTCCCTTTGGTCCCCCTTGCACGGAACTTGGATGCGTGGCTTGCGCTTTCCAATCTGTCGCGATGGCTGGTCCGGACTGTCCGACTCGGCTACGCGATTCAGTTCGCCAGGCATCTGCCCAGGTTCAGCAGTATCCACTTCACCTTGGTGAAGGATGAAAATGCTGCTACCTTGCACGCGGAGATCGCTACCCACCTACGGAAGGGTGTGATAGAACCTGTCCCACCTGCTCCTCCCGGTTCAGAGCATCTCTTTTCTCGGTTTGGAGTTGGACTCATTCTTTTTGACAGCGCGCCTCACGAACGAGCATGCACAGTCGGTGCTGGCCTGTTTTAAGGCGTTCAAACAGAAAACAGCGGTTCCACTGAAACTCTTTCAGAGGCTCCTGGGGCATATGGCATCCACAGCGGTGGCCACCCCGCTCGGGTTGATGCATATGAGACCGCTTCAGCACTGGCTTCATACTTGAGTCCCGTGATGGGCATGGCGCCACTGGACACATCGCGTGGTCATCACGCCGGTCTGTCACCATCTCTTCAGCCCTTGGACCGACCTCTCGTTTCTACGGGCAGGTGTTCCCCTAGAGCAGGTCTCCAGGCACGTTGTGGTCACGACAGACACCTCCAAAACGGGCTGGGGCGCTGTTTGCAACGGGCACACAGCCGCCGGCTTATGGACGGGCCTGCAGCTGCGTTGGCACATCAACTGCCTCGAGTTGTTGGCAATTCTGCTCGCCCTGCGGAGGTTCTGGCCATTGATCCAGGGCAAGCTCGTGTTAGTTCGGACAGACAACACGGCAATGGTAGCATATGTTAACCGCCAAGGCGGTCTGCGCTCTCGTTGTATGTCACAACTTGCCCACCGTCTCCTCCTCTGGAGTTGGTAGCACTTCAAGTCGCTGTGAGCCACTCACATCACGGGCCTCCTGCCACAACACTGAACTACACCCTGAAATGGCCAGACCTTGTCTCGGCTCCCCAGCATAAAACCTGAATGAGTGGTTGCATACCAGCTCCTTTTATACCCGTATGTCCGGGGGAGTGGCATGCAAATACCACTCGCCAAATTTTCATTGGCCTTTTATCAAAGACCAGAGGTGTTTCGGCCTCCCAAGAGTGACCCCTAGTGTCACTACATCGACACGTCTCATTCCTTCCATCAGGGAACGGAGGTTACGAAAGTAACCAGGACGTTTTCCACAGTTTTTCACTAAATTAACACAAGGAAGAACAATATTTACTAATTTTCATTAGATGCACAAATACAACTATACAGTACTAAACAGATATATTTACTTACATGTATTTTTACTGAAAAAAGTTTTGTGTAAGAACAGGGTGTGCAAAATCTACAAGTTCACTCACTTTTTGGAGCCCAATTGACTTTTATAATGATACTATATAACACTGAATTATTATTATTATTCATATTATAATTCATATTATATGTGTTTTGTACAATAGTGAAATATATTTTGTCATATTTACTTCATCTGGAGCTTTTATATTGGCAAAAAGCTGAAAATGCTCTGAGAGTGTTCTCATGGGGGCCTGGAGTCACGAATGCTCACGTGGGGGCCTGGAGTCGCGAGTTCAACTCCAGGGTGTGCTGAGTGACTCCAGCCAGGTCTCCTAAGCAACCATAATGGCCCGGTTGCTTGGGAGGGTAGAGTCACATGGGGTAACCTCCTCGTGGTTGCTATAATGTGGTTCGCTCTTGGTGGGGTGCGTGGTGAGTTGTGCGTGAATGCTGCGGAGAACAGGGTGGGCCTCTACACGCGCTATGCATAGATTGATGGTCTCAGACGTGGAGGCAACTGAGATTCATCCTCAGCCACCCGGACTGAGGTGAGTCACTATGCCACCATGAGGATTTAGAGTGCATTGGGAATTGGGCATACCAAATTGGGAAGAAAAAAAAAAAAAAGAAAGTTCTCTCGTATTTGTTGCTGCCTTCACGTGCTATTGGAAATACAAATACAAGTTTCCCACTTGGAAGTTGCATATGAATGACCCCTCAAGTCATAATTATGACTGGGAAACTCTGAGATAATTTTGATATCCGAGTTTCCGAGTTGGGAGAAGATGTAAACTATCAACATGGCGGAAGAGAGTATGGTTTCTGTAGTGAATGACAAGTTGTATTCATTTTTCTAAATACAGCTAATTGTTAGCGCTTACCGTTTTGGCCCTATTCATTTATGTATTTCAGCAACCATTTGATACATATTGTGAATTTTTACACCAAGAAAAAACACTGTCACCTCCTTCTTTTCTGTAATTCCGTGTCTTGTTTTAACATTTGTGTAACTTCACTTACAAAAAATCTAAACTAGCCTCAAACTTCACGCAAATTTTCAGCAAAATTGCCGTTTGTTATTTTCACATGCAAATAAGCTTTTGATTCGCCACAAATGTTTGACAGAAGTTTGCAGCTCTTCGCTGGTAGTGGTGAACCTCCGGCAAAACTTTGGCAAGAATGGACAGTATCAGTGACGACTGGCGAATTTGCGGCAAATTTACTTTCGTAAGGGTTGTAATAGTTACAGATGTTTAGAATTATGTGATTGTGTGATCCTGAAGCACTTTGCTTTCTCAATGCACGCGAACTGTGCAAGTCATGATCCCAGCACACGCATACAGAGCAGTGCGTCACCTGTTTACACAGACCATGCATCCATTCAATTAAATCGCAGCCTTTTGAGGTTTAATAATCACATGACAATAGTGAGATTTTGATGTTATTTTATAATTTTGCAGCCCTGAAGGATCATGAAATGGGTCTAATGACACACTCTTTAAGTAAAGTAAAAAGGGCAAAAAAGGAACCTTCAATCATTGCAATATTCAGAATAGTTCTTATTTTTATACCCCCAGCAATTTCATTGCGATAATATTGTGAATATTCTATACATCTCTCAGCCGTAATTAGTTTTACACACCTTATAGTGTTATGACTTTAAGCACAAGGCTAGCTAAATCTAACTAAACTCTAAAACTGTCAATGCTGTTAGCATCAACCCTGTTCAAATCCAAGTGTGATTGTTCATGGCATCCCCGGCAGTGTTGGTCTGGTTTCAGACTCACTTTTAATTCTGTCGAACCCCGGCACATTTAGAAGGTGACTATCTGCTACTCACAAACAGTCTTTTTTGAGGAGACAGCTGGTTGCGAACAATGCATTTGCAGCCCTGCTTACGTTTCCCTGCCACTCATAGCGCATGAGTGTGTGTGAGTTTTTATGCAACTGGTAGTGCGGTCAAAAACACATGTATACTGGTTAGTACAGGTTGCGTTCTCATTCATGCGAACCGTGCCACATTTTCATTTCAACCGAACTCAGACCACCTCCTACAGGTAGTCTTGGGTTCAGTACTATGATCCACACCCTGGTCTGAAAAACAACTTTCATATTACACATTTTTCATGCGAACCGTACTCTGATTCAGACTAAACTGCCAGTGTGAAAGGCCCTTAACTGAATTTTTATCAACCCTTACCATCAACGATGTTACCTTTCTGAATGCATAGTAAAATATTTTTATTCTGTGTGAGATTTGAGAATTTAGTAACTCTTTGTCACACAAAATGTTAAATTTATTAAAATTTACTTAAAAACTCGCCTTTTAAAAATGGAAAAGGCATCCGTTTGACACAATGACCCCTGTGTATTCCGAGAGGAGCTGCATGTTTGGTATGATTGGTCATGCTGTGCTGTGCTTTATTTCCTGTTTCCTGTTTGGAGGGAGTCATCTATCACATCCAAACAGACAACAGAATTCGGCCCCATGCTGACGCCCTGCGAAGAGGAAGCCATCGCTCATGGACAAACACACACCAACATTCATTCAACATGTGTGTTAAAATGTAACATGTCTTAAGAGTGTGTGAGTGTAAGTATGTTTTCAGCTGAGGTATTCATTTTCTCTCATTCTCTTTGATGGTATGATGTGTCTCTTTGATGGTATGAGTGGACTTGCAGCCCCCCTGTTACGCGGTCTCCTGCGGTGGGGTCAACTCCAGCAGGCCACGAAGTCTCTTAGTCTCCACGTCTGGTGCTCTGGGCGAGTGCAGGCTTGTACCAGCGCCAGCCTGAGGTCCTGTCTCTATTCTCTTTAGCCCACGCTCGTGTCTTGACTCTAATGGCTCTCTTAGCACACTGGAAGCACTGAGGTGGAACATGTTTAGCCCCTCACTGTTCTCAGGTTGGGCAAAGACAGGACGCACTCTTTAGAACCCCTCCTGAGTTTAGCAGGCCACTGCAGTGCCTGAGGTCCCTGTTATCCATCTTGCTGATACGGACCTGTTTATCCATGTGACACTGGACAGGAGCCAACTGTGTATGTGTTTCCGACTTTGCCCATGTTTCTTCTTGGTACTGGGAGCCAAGCACATAAGAGCATTGCTTCAACTCCTTAGTGCAGTACTACAGGCAAATTGAACCATCTGCCTTTGTTTTCTTTCTTTCTTTGCTAAGGCAAGCATCACTATTATTATCTCACATACTTATTATTCTCCTTAATTGTAGACAGAAACTTGGCATCTTACTCATCCCGCATTATTTCAGCGACAAAAATGAATGATACCTCAAATCATGTGGCATGTTAAGCAGATGTGTGCTAAACTGCAAAAAAAAAAAAAAAAAAATCTAACAAAATCTAGTAACGTTTATGCTTATCCAACTTTTTGCTAAATGTGGAAGTGTTCCATGATTCATAACGAAAGTGTGTTTTAGTTTTCTGGTCTCCAGTGTTTTCACTGACAGAAGCATATTTTTAGTGGATAATGTGATGTTTAGCATATTACATTTTTAAAAAGTGTAAAATAAAAAATTATGTGGCTCCATAGTGCAAATTAGGGTTGTGCAGCACAGTCATTATCTGTATTTGTATCTGTATCTGTTACTATCGCAAAATTATCTGTAACTGTCTCTGTATTTGGATAGAACTGAATGTGGTCGGGGCTTAAATCGTAAGTGTGACAAAACTAAATAAAACACACATTTTAAAAATTAAACTCTGTTACATGTATAGTTTCAATAAATAAAATATGCTTTGTATATGCCTATTCATAATGATAGCCTAACAAAAATAATACTAATTATTATTACTGTGAGTATTATTATTATTATTATTATTATTGTGCTATTATTTTATTATGTTTTATATTTTATGTTTTATATTATATTATTATATTTTCCTTACCAGATGAAGCTGAATATGTAGACTCATGAACTGTAGAATATGTTGTTAACTGAGACACACGGTGTCAAGCAATTGTGAAATGTCAAGCACACATTTTGCAGCAAACATTGACTACTAACATTAAAGGAAATTAGAATAGATCAATATAGCCTACAAATAGGTGAAAGACCCATAAATATATCAGGAATTTTTCACCCGAGGCTGATTTGTGCACACATATTTTAACATAATGTGGAGGACATCATTATTTAGTTAAATTACATGTACAGAATTAGCGAAATAGTGGGAAAATAATAATAATAATAATAATAATGTTACGTTAACATTTTCAAATTTAGTACAGTTTAAAGGGAGGGAAAAAAGATCACATGAGCAGGAATATTCTGATACCTACCTTAATCGGTGATGTGAAAATAAATGTGGTCAAATTTTAGAGGTGAATAGAAGTGCTCTGCTGTGAAATCATCACTTCAGGTCAGGAATTTAACATTGCACTCAGGTTGGTTTATAAATGAATACATGGAAATCATTACGTGTGAATCATGCGATACATTAATATAGACATTTTAAGGAGTGGAAAATGTAGCCTATATGATGTAGTGTCTTAGTTAATATTACACTTGACAAGCTCCAGACATGCACAATTAACTGAGACTGCAAACTGAGTCAAGACTGTACCCATCCGATCTGAAATCACAACATGCGCATATTCTTTTCTACGTTTTACACTTTAGTAAGCTACTAATATTGACTTCACAGACTCATAATTTCTTTGTAATTTTGGATATGTTTATTTAAAATGTTGCTTTATCCTTGTGCTTCTTGGATAATCAGTCAAACAAATATTGTTTCTATTAATCGGATGAAACTGTTATTTGTTTTGAAGTCATTATTTGTGCCTTTCCGAATAAGGTATTTGGCTACGTGCACATCCCTAGTGCAGATACTTTAAAGAGTCACGATAACCATCATTTGACAGTGCCTCAACCATTTTAAAGAGTGGGTAGAGGACAAAAAGTGGCCCGAGTATCATTACGTTGAAATCATTAGCTGCTTTTCCACTATCGGGCCAGTGCAAGCCAGGGCTATCAACTTGCCAGCTGGGGCCAATAGCCTCAGACCTCGAGCCATGAGACCAAAATCGACCTGCATTCCCACCATCGGGCCAATAGCCCCGCAGCGTTGCCCTAAAATCCGCCCTTAATATGCTACCCTGGTGCCAAAGTCACACACCCCGCCCATTTCATAAGCAAGAAGGAAGCTCAAGTTGAGGTATCATGTTATTTAGTTTTCTAGAATATCGAGTTTATATTGTTTGTAAACATTAGCTAGCTAGCCAGATAATTTAGCATTGATAACTTTCCGACTGTAACTGCCATGGTGTCCCGAGTGGTCTCCCACTAACAAGATATCAAACCATAACCTTTGGGCACCGCTTTGTCCATTGTGCATTTTAATGTATTTGTACTGTGCCCGCAGTTTTTAAATTTTTCTCGAACCTGTACCATTGTGCACTGGATACACAACCAGCAAGTTCGGCGATCTTGGTGCTGAAACCTCTGACCTGATGCCGCCTTTAACATTGACCCCGCCTCAAACACCATTTGGCCTTGTTTGGCCCAAGGGTAATCAGAAGGCCATTGGCCATTGGCCATTGGCCATTGGCCCCGAGGTGGCACAATGAAGCCCCGGAAGTCACAGTGGGAACCCAACTGAACCTGGCATGCACTAACATTTGGCCCGATAGTGGAAACACGGCTATTAACTATTAAAAAATTTTATGGCAGCCAACAACTGCACAAGGTAAGCCTGAACTCATTTTTACTCCAACTAACAGGTAAAATGGCTGTTGTTTTCCGACTAGATTACTAGTTTTGTTAGTTTTTACATTGCTTCTTATGAAGACAGAAAGCAGTCCAGTGGCAATTAGAGGGTCTGTTCCAAAACAGGAGTCTCATAAAAGACTGATCTGGAACACTCTTTATAGCTAGCAACTCTGCAAACGCAGCAAACTCAACTCGCAACTGCTTTCAATGGATTATACGCAGGGCTTGACATTAACACCCGCCCATCCACCAAATGTGTGACCCATTTGAATTCTACAAAGAACATTCTAGTAAAAAATCTCTATATGAAGGTAGTCGAACCTCTCAAACTGCTGACATTATAAACAGCACTGACGAGGTAAAGAGATAACAGTGCGCCCTGCATCAACATCGATTACAAGTTTTTTTAAACTATACCTCATCATCCAAACTAAAATGTTTTACTGCAGTAACACTAACTGGTAGCTAGTATAGATGTTTATTAAATCGATTAGGGCAAATCTATAAGACTTCATTTTTATTATTAATAATTATTATGTCATCATTCAGACACTTTTATCTTGATCCAAACCCTTAGTCTTTCTTCCATTCATGGAGACTACCTGCATTCGCCTAACCACAGTAATGCGGAGACATCCATGGTCTGACCTGTGGCAAGAGCTTTATCGTTACAAATGCGACTGTTAAAAAATGGAAGAACAATAGTAAACTTTCATAAATGCAAGTACATTTTTGAATGGTTAAAGGGGTTAAAATCTGGACTTCCATAGACCAATGGACAAATTATTGATGAAGTTTTCCTCCTGTTCTGTCCAACTCCATTTAACTGCTCATGTTTGCCTTTAGATATTCTAAAGATGACTTAAATCATTAGGCTTGTGTCCTGCTTAACTCATATCATTCTTGTTCAAATAAAGTGTCCAAAACAAATGCATGCAGTTACAGTCTCCAGTTAGTTTCATCACTTTTTGTGGGATGGGGGATTTTGGCCAGTGAAAATACTGAGTGGCTAGGGACTTTGAAATACTACTAGCCACAGTGGCCGATTAGCCAAAAAGTTAATGTTAAGCCCTAGTTATAGTATCTGTAAATAGTTCAAATTTCTCTCACTCTGTCTGCCATCTTGGATTTATTTTTCCACTGAGCTCATCGTGGTATAATCTGGGATCGCCTACCTGGGGGAGGATACATACGATGATACCTTAAAATTTGGTCAAAACGAGATATCTTAAAGGAGGCAGCATAATTAAATACCTACACCTACATTTTTTAACAGCTTTCGCTTTGGGAGCGCACCTGTGATTTCTTAAAGTACTGCCTCTGGAGGCAGCTCACTAGGTTTTGAAACAGATCCAATATCATCATGGGGTCACCCAGTGGTTGGTCAGGAAAACTGTGGATATATAAAAAAAAAAAAAAAAAAAAAAAAAATTACAATAAAAAATTAAAATAAATAAATATTGGCAACACTTTACAATAAGGTTCCATTCGTTAATATCGATTAATGTATTAGGTGTCATGAACTAACAATGAACACTACTTTTTTTTTTATATCATTTATTTCGTAATGTTAGTTCACAAAAATACAATAGTTCAGTTGTTAGTTCATAGTGCATTAACTAATGTTAGCATATACAACTTTTAATTTTAAAAAATGTATTACTATATGTTGAAATAACATTACCAGAACAAAGATTAATAGATGATGTAAAAGTATTGTTCATTGTTAGTTCATGTTAACTAATGTTAACAAAAGGAACCTTATTGTAAAGTGTTACCAAATGATTTGCCAATCGGGTAAGAAAAAAAAAATATTCAAAGGGAAAACAAGTTTATTTTTCTCACCCCATTGGCAAATAGTTTTTTCTTGTTAAAAGCATAAACCCCACCAAATTTTGTTCGATTTATCTGAAAACAAGAATTAAAATCCTGCTTCTCAAATATTTGTTTCTTGTTTTAAGGATGTTTACCTATTATTACCAGAAAATTATTTGTGCAGTGTTTGAGCAATCAGACTTACAAAGTTTGCCTAACAGATGAAAAAATTGGCAAAAAACAAACAAACAAACAAAAAAATTTACTTGCATTGAAAAGAGATCAGAAGGATCAAATTTATTGATCAGAATATCATAAACCTGGTTTCCATCCAAATGTTTTGCATTTTTTTAAACACATATCTATAAATTTGACAAAAGAAAATACAAATCATTGGGCTTTTCCATTCACTACATCATATGCATAATCTAGAAGTAGCCCTCATGATGGAGCAGATGGATGACCTCCTTGCTTCGGGGAGAGTTGTATTTGTGGTATTGGAGCAATTGTACATCATTTTATCAAATGCTATCACGCACCCATAACACGTGCACAAATGTCCGAATTAACTGTTTCTATCACTTTAATTTCGCATTTTGACTTATGTAAAACTCTAGAAAATCCACCTCTGCCTAGCGTATAACATTTTAAGCAAAATTTCAGGGTTTATGCACATATCAAGCATTTCCATTCAGATTTTCTTAAGCGCAAATTTAAAATGTGCATAAAGATAGCCTAGTTGGAACAAAAGCAATAAAGAATTGGGAATGAGCACTTCCAACTCAACAAGCAATCTTTCACAAAAACATAGCAACTGCCTAGCAATGGCCTACCAACCATATACAGGTGCATCTCAATAAATTAGAATGTCGTGGAAAAGTTCATTTATTTCAGTAATTCAACTCAAATTGTGAAACTTGTGTATTAAATAAATTCAATGCACACAGACTTAAGTAGTTTAAGTCTTTGGTTCTTTTAATTGTGATGATTTTGGCTCACATTTAACAAAAACCCACCAATTCACTATCTCAAAAAATTAGAATATGGTGACATGCCAACCAGCTAATCAACTCAAAACACCTGCAAAGTTTTCCTGAGCCTTCAAAATGGTCTCTCAGTTTGGTTCACTAGGCTACACAATCATGGGGAAGACTGCTGATCTGACAGTTGTCCAGAAGACAATCATTGACACCCTTCACAAGGAGGGTAAGCCACAAACATTCATTGCCAAAGAAGCTGGCTGTTCACAGAGTGCTGTATCCAAGCATGTTAACAGAAAGTTGAGTGGAAGGAAAAAGTGTGGAAGAAAAAGATGCACAACCAACCGAGAGAACCGCAGCCTTATGATTGTCAAGCAAAATCGATTCAAGAATTTGGGTGAACTTCACAAGGAATGGACTGAGGCTGCGGTCAAGGCATCAAGAGCCACCACTCACAGACGTGTCAAGGAATTTGGCTACAGTTGTCGTATTCCTCTTGTCAAGCCACTCCTGAACCACAGACAACGTCAGAGGTGTCTTAACTGGGCTAAGGAGAAGAAGAACTGGACTGTTGCCCAGTGTTCCAAAGTCCTCTTTTCAGATGAGAGCAAGTTTTGTATTTCATTTGGAAACCAAGGTCCTAGAGTCTGGAGGAAAGGTGGAGAAGCTCATAGCCCAAGTTGCTTGAAGTCCAGTGTTAAGTTTCCACAGTCTGTGATGATTTGGGGTGCAATGTCATCTGCTGGTGTTGGTCCATTGTGTTTTTTGAAAACCAAAGTCACTGCACCCGTTTACCAAGAAATTTTGGAGCACTTCAGGCTTCCCTGCTGACCAGCTTTTTAAAGATGCTGATTTCATTTTCCAGCAGGATTTGGCACCTGCCCACACTGCCAAAAGCACCAAAAGTTGGTTAAATGACCATGGTGTTGGTGTGCTTGACTGGCCAGCAAACTCACCAGACCTAAACCCCATAGAGAATCTATGGGGTATTGTCAAGAGGAAAATGAGAAACAAGAGACCAAAAAATGCAGATGAGCTGAAGGCCACTGTCAAAGAAACCTGGGCTTCCATACCACCTCAGCAGTGCCACAAACTGATCACCTCCATGCCACGCCGAATTGAGGCAGTAATTAAAGCAAAAGGAGCCCCTACCAAGTATTGAGTACATATACAGTAAATGAACATACTTTCCAGAAGGCCAACAATTCACTAAAAATGTTTTTTTTATTGGTCTTATGATGTATTCTAATTTTTTGAGATAGTGAATTGGTGGGTTTTTGTTAAATGTGAGCCAAAATCATCACAATTAAAAGAACCAAAGACTTAAACTACTTCAGTCTGTGTGCATTGAATTTATTTAATACACGAGTTTCACAATTTGAGTTGAATTACTGAAATAATTGAACTTTTCCACGACATTCTAATTTATTGAGATGCACCTGTAGCAACATGCCCCAGCCATATCTTGGCAACAGAATATCATAGAGACTTTTTTTAGCTAATACACTAAATGCGAAGGAATATGTATAATGGATCAAACAACCGTGGTTTACAGAAAATGCAATGGATTGACAAATAAACTTTGTAACTGAAGGTGTCAAAACGCCTTTCTGGATTCTTCTGACCCAAATTAACCCCTGCCCATGACCTTGCCATTACTAGAGCCATGCTCTACCGAATGAGCTATAGAAACCGGCTGGCACCAATCACATTCTCTTAAGAAAATGTACCTATCTAGTTTTATTTTACCATGTGTATCAGGCAAGCAAACGTTAATATTATGAGAGAATAGAGTGAAAAGCTGAATGCTGTCCATTAAGACTGAGATGAGATGTTGAAGTAAGGAGAGGTTTTCTCTCTCTTTCGCCGTCTCACAGGTGATGTGAGGTGAATACATGTGAAATGCAGTGGCTGTGAGCGAACACGAGGGAGATGGGGGTAATGAACATTGCCATGTGCAGTTAGGTCAAGATGTGAGGGAAACGATGTCAATTAAGGTGGGGCAGAATGACTTTTAAACAATCTAATTTACAGACCGGGCAAGAGGAGGTAAATGTGCGGCTTGTGAAGCATGTTAAAAGAAGAATGGCTATTTAGAGGTAAAAGTCAAACGTGAGCGGCGTGTTTATGGAAATGCAGAGCAGCGTGGAAGTAAATTTATTGAGGATGTTAAAATGTTGCCTTACACAGGAGCGAAAAGGTCTACTGATATCACTGTTTAAAACAGGTTCCCACCTGGTGGGTCACACCTCAAAAATGGGTCACAGGTCTGTTCTGATGTGTCATGGACAGCAGGGAAGAACAATGCTAAATGCAAAAAATACAAGTAAAATTGACATGGTTGTGCATATTTAGGATAGCAAAATAAAGAAGGCTATTAACTTCCAAAAGGGGGGAGAAAACGCTGCACATATCTGTTGTTGTTGATCCATCCAATCAAACTCTACAGTATTTTGGAGCAAATTCACATGGTAATATGGCTAATACTTCAAACACATTTTGGCCCAGTGGTTGCTGTTTGATGTGTTAGGCTGGTAAATCACATGTCTGCTGTAGTTTATGCATTTAAAAAATTGCCAATATTCCTTTTCAGCATACTGTATGTCATGTTAAACATTTTGCAGTGTTGAGCCAATGCAGCTTATGGTAATATTCATACACTCACTGAGCACTTTATTAGTAATACTATGGTCTTCTGCTGTTATAGCCCATCCGCCTCAAGGTTTGACGTGTTATGCATTCTGAGATGCTATTTTGCTCACTACAATTGTACAGAGTGGTTATCTGAGTAACCGTCAGAGGTGTAGTCAAGACCAGACCCTCCAAGACCCAGACCCAGACCAATATCAGATCCCATAAGACCCAGACCAAGACAAGACCCCTCGAGACCCAGACCAAGACCTGTCGGTCCAAAGAACCAGGCAGTAAATTTTAATGAACCAAGATGCTGAATTTATATTTAAAGAATCTTCTTCCTCTACTGTGGCTGTCCACCACAGTAGAGGTCTGCATGGTCTGCACTTGGTCTGATTTTCACTGCATGTACACCCATTCCTTATATTCCCCCACCACCCCACCCCACCCCACCCCACAAGAAAGCTGTTTATTCTTCTACTGTAATAAAAGTAAGATATAAAAAGTGTCATATATGGCTCTTTATTGCAGGCATCATTTTAAAAGAGAAGAAAAAAATCCTAAAGGAATGCTATAGATTGTTAATGAAATAATACAAGTTCTGTTTATCCTACAGGATCTTAATGTATTCTTAGTAAATACTTATCTGATTCCTTTAGTATTGGTTCAAAATTATGAAAAATTCCTTCAAGATTTTATGCATCATAAATTAACTCTCAAAACACAGATGGCTGTTTCACATGGTAACATTAATTGCCAAATTCATCTTTGCTAATCAAAGTTAAACGAAAGATGGAAACTTAATTGAAAACTAGTGTTGGAAAATGCCAATCAGAGACATTTAAGTTTAAAGGATTAGTTCACCCAAAAATGCACTACTCATAAGAATACCAGCCACTTCCACAACGTAACAAGCTAATTGGGTCCCGCAGCTACCCCAAGTAAAGTCATGGCCTCTACATGGCAGTTATAACCATAAATCACAAATGATTGCTTTGTATTGTTAGACCATAGTTCTTGCACTTACAGTTACTTCTCAGTATAATGTTGAAGATGCCACGCTAACTAGTGGTTGAAATAATTATCACATTAATGCACTGGTAATACACTGAGGTCTTGACTAAGAAAATAAGCCGAGACCCAGATCCAGACCAAAACTTTAAGTGTTGAGACCCAGACCAAAATATTGAGTAACAAGACCCAGATCCAGACCAAGACCGCATTTATATGATCTCAAGACGTCTTGAGACCAAGACCGCAAGACGAAGACCCCAACTCTGGTTACCATAGCCTTTCTGTCAGCTTGAACTTGTCTGGTCATTCTCCACTGACCTCTCTAATCAACAAGGCATTTCCATCTGCAGAACTGCCGCTCACTTGATGTTTTTTGTTTTTGGCACCATTCTGAGTAAACTCTAGAGACTGTTGTGTGTGAAAATCCCAGGAGATCAACAGTTACAGAAATACTCAAACCAGCCTGTCTGGTACCAACGATAACGCCACGGTCTAAATCACGGAGACTGCATTTTTTCACCATTCTGTTGGTTGATGTGAACATTAACTGAAGCTCCTGACCCATATCTGCAAGATTTTGTGCATTGCATTGCATTGCTGCCACATGATTGGCTGATTAGATAACCGCATGAATAAGTAGGTGCACAGGTGTTCCTAATAAAGTGTTCAGTGAGTGAATATTTAAATGTTAATTTTAACACTATAAAGCCTGACATATATATAATAGTCAGAAAATTATTATCATTTTTTTTTAAATGGAGCATTTTTTTTATCTACTTTATAGACAATTTCTAAAAAAAAAAAAAAAAAGAAAGAAAAACTCCTGCAGCTAATTAACATCTGTCAAACATTTGAAGTAACATTTGCTATTTGGTTCTAGTTTCTCAAGTTCTGATTTTAAAAAAGGTCATAATTGTTTGTGGTCATGCTGCTTTTCACAAAACAGATGGAGACAATTTGAGTCAACATTGTTTTCAATTAAAAAGGAACACAAACAAACATGGGGGAGGGGGGTACACACACATACATTCAAACACAAGGTTAGAAAAGCAAAAATAACCTTAAGGACTTAATTTAAACATTAATGTTTCATGCCTGTACAATGCTGTCATTAGCTGAAGTTTGACTGTTGCTCTGTCCAAGAAGAAGCAGATGTGTTGGAGTGTTGAAAGTGAATTCATCATATGTAATGGCTGTTCTGTGTTGGGAAAACTTGTAAAAGTAAGTGTCACATTTTTATTTGACCAAGTAGGATGTGTTCCTGGATGAACATCTTTTGTTGGTCCTGGAACAACATTCCAGTAAACTAAGTATAAACATTCAGAGGGAAATGAAAGGTTGAAAATAATGTTGAAGTCCCAACTTCAGCCCTAACCATTTGCCCTCTCAAAAATCTGATTGGTTGATTGGAATATTGTTCTAGGAACATGAAGGATGTTGATCCAGAAACACATAATTTACAGGAAATGACAGGAAGCTCCTAATAAATGTGACTAATTGCGTTATAGTGTTACTTTTTATTGAAGTAGCGCTTTAGTTACTTTTGTGTAATGTTTGCATTAAAAATCGTGGGGCTGGTATTTCTCCAACAAAGCTAGATTACTAACTCTTTTGTCAGACCAACACACAAGATATTGGATTTTTAAAATATGAGTCTGCTTGGGTTGAATTAACCAGATATGCATTCATAATTAGATTTTTCATGTTTCTGTTATTTATTTTTATCATTCACTTTCATTCACACAATAGCAAAGTTGTCACTAACTACATTTCCATCCAAGGGTTTTTTGCGTAAAACGTTTTAGCGCATCAAAATAAAGCTGATGGAAACGCAAATTATTGCTACAATTTCACAAATGTCAACATAATATTTTTCTGTTTAACTCTAGCGCATAAACTCTATGTGGATATTTCAGATGTCGCAAAAAACTGGTTTAGAAACACTTTTTGTTGAGAAAATTAGCATTAACACAAAAATGTAGTGTCACATGACAGAAATTAACCCAATTGTTAGCCTGTGTTAATCATGACAACAAGGTATACATCCTTGAAATCCAATTTATTGTACGTGATTATGGATTGATCTTAACGGCACAGCACAGATCCGATGCTGCAAGCATAACACTTCCAGGGGTGCCAACACAAATATCTCATATCATGCACAGCGACAAGTGCACGACAACAAATTAATGGCCACTGTTTGTGGTTAATTTAATCGCGGTAGACATCCATTTATTTATTAAAGTTCCTTTTACACACCATTCAAAATAATAGACGGCAGTCATGGAATTAGCCCACAATACAAAAACATATCATTTCTGTGCACGAAGATGTTTTAAATAAATACACAATACTAGGAGAAAAGCATCAGTGTGCTTTTTTGGAACACTAACATAGTCCAATTTTATAAAATTATTGTTTAGCTTACTTTTTAAAAATGCCGGCAAAATTCCCTGTATTAAATTAAATAAATTAGCCTACCAAATGAATAAAGCATTAAATAAAATAATTAATTACTAAACGAAAAAAAATAATATTTTTAGACCTGCCTTTTCTTTACACAAACTTAAATTAGACTTACCTTGTTCCGATGATGTAACATCATGATGGCGCCGTGGATGGCCGCCTCAGTGTGGAGCGCTTCTGTTGTTTTGTTATTTTTGTTTGTTTGTCCTGTGTTTAGTAATCTTTTTTCAGTCAGTTTTACCAGAGATGAACTGCTGAACATTCGACAGTGTACACCAGTCAATCTTTTCCCGGATTTTGAATATTCGGACGTTTTGTTTGACATTTTAGTCGGAGGCACAGCTGTGTTGTTTAAATGCGCTATGAGGCGCAGGCGAGGGAGACGAGCAGGCGCGCTGGTCAGGCTCCGTCGGTGGGGCTTTCGAACAACGCTGCCAAGCATTCATCTTACGAATTTCCACTCTCTCCCTAACAAAACAGACGAACTACATCTCCTCAACCGCACAAATAAGGACTTTTCAAACTCTGCTGCCTTGTGCTTCACAGAAACCTGGCTGAGTGAAGCCATTCCGGACAGTGCGTTATATCTGCCGGGCTTTCAGCTGTTCAGAGCGGATCGCATCATGGAGTTAACGGGGAAAACGAGAGGCAGTGGAACATGCTTTTACATCAATGAAAGTTGGTGTACAGATGTAACAACGTTAAAGAAGATGTGCTGTCCTAATATGGAAGCGCTCTTTGTTAACTGTAAGCCTTTCTACTCGCTGTGGGAGTTTTCCTCGTTTATTTTGGTGAGTGTGTATATCGCGCCAAACACGTGTTTGAACGCAGCGCTGCAACAGCTGGCTGATCAAATCACAGACACAGAACAACAATACCCGGACTCAGTTATTATTGTTCTTGGGGATTTTAACAAAGCAAACCTCACACATGAACTGCCCAAATACAAACAGCACTTTACATGCCCAATCAGAGACAGAAATATACTGGATCACTGCTACACAACAATAAAGGATGCAAATCGCTCTGTTCCTAGAGCAGCTTTGGGACTATCTGATCACTGTCTTGTTCACCTTCTTCCAACCTACAGACAGAAATTAAAATCTGCTAAGCCTGTATTAAGGACTGTAAAGAGATGGACCAATGAAGCAGAGCTGGAATGACAAGCCTGCTTTGACTGCACTGATTGAAGTGTTTTTGAGGCTGCAGACACTAATCTGGACGAGCTCACAGATACTGTTACATCATATATCAGTTTTTGTGAGGATATGTGCATTCCTACTAGGACTTATTTAACATTTAACAACAACAAACCATGGTTTACAGTGGAACTCAGGCAGCTTCGTCAGGCCAAAGAGGATGCTTACAGAGTTGGGGATAAAGTCTTATACAATCAGGCCAGCAACACACTGAATAAGGGAATCAGAGTGGCTAAAAGAAGATACTCTGAGAAGCTGAAAAACAAGTTTTCGGCTAACGACCCTGCATCAGTGTGGAGTGGCATGAAACAACTTACGAATTACAGGACTCCTGCCCCCAGCCCTGTGTTGGACCAACAACTGGCTGACGACCTGAATGTGTTCTACTGTAGATTTGAAAGGCCCAATCTCACACCCCACACCCACTCTGACCTTCATTTCACACAAACACATACACCTCCTGCAACCCCCCTCCTCCCCCCTCCTACTACTCAACCTGCACTTAAGATCTGTGAAGATGATGTGAGCCGTGTCTTTCAACAACAAAGGATAAGGAAAGCACAGGGCCCAGATGGCGTTTCACCAGCATGCCTTAGATCCTGTGCTAACCAGCTGGCCCCCATCTTCACACAGATCTTCAATAGATCACCGGAGCAGTGTGAAGTCCCATGCTGCTTCAAACGTTCCACTATCATCCCATCCCAAAGAAACCAAAAATCACAGGACTTAATGACTACAGACCTGTCGCCCTGACGTCTGTGGTCATGAAATCATTTGAGAGACTGGTGTTGGCTCACCTGAAGAACATCACTGGACCCTTTCTAGATCTCCTTCAATTTTCTTATCGAGAAAACAGGTCTGTGGATGATGCAGTCAACATGGGATTGCATCATATCCTGCAACATCTGGACAGACCAGGGACATATGCAAGGATCCTTTTTGTGGACTTCAGTTTGGCTTTCAACACCATCATCCCAGCTATACTCCAGAATAAATTTCACCAACTCTCTGTTCCCATGTCTATCTGTCAGTGGATTACCAGCTTTCTGATGGACAGGCAACAGCTTGTGAGACAAGGGAAACTCACTTCCAGCACCTGTACAATCAGCACTGGTGCTCCCCAGGGATGTGTGCTCTCCCCACTACCCTTCTCCCTCTACACCAATGACTGCATCGCCAAGGACCCCTCTGTCAAGCTCCTGAAGTTTGCAGATGACACCACTGTCATCGGCCTCATCCGAGATGATGATGAGTCTGCATACAGAAGGGAGGTTAAACAGCTGGCTGTCTGGTGCAGTCAAAACAACCTTGAGCTGAACATGCTCTAAATGGTACAGATGATTGTGGATTTTAGGAGGAACACCCCAACACTGACCCCCCTCACCATTCTAAACAGCACTGTGGCAGCAGTGGAGTCATTCAGGTTCCTGGGCATTACCATCTTACAGGACCTGAAGTGGGAGACCCACACTGACTCCATTATGAAAAAGGCACAGCAGAGGTTGTACTTCCTTCGCCAGCTGAGGAAATTCAACCTGCTACAGGCGCTGCTGATACAGTTCTACTCAGCAGTCATTGAGTCTGTCCTCTGCACTTCAATAACTGTCTGGTTTGGTTCAGCTATGAAATCAGACATCAGAAGAATACAAAGGACAGTTCAGACTGCTGAGAGGATTATTGGTTTCCCCCTGCCCCCCCTTCAAGAATTATACACTTCCAGATTGAGGAAAAAGGCTGGACAAATCACTCTGGACCCCACTCACCCTGCCCACTACCTTTTTGAACTGTTGCCTTCTGGCCGATGCTTCAGAACTTTGAGCACCAGAACCGTCAGGCACAGGAACAGTTTTTTGACTCAGGCTATCCATCTCATGAACAGTTAATTGCCCCATTGAGCAATAACTATGTGCAATACACAGTTTAGTCTTTCTTATATTTATCCAACACATCCAACCTCTTCTGTCATTTCATTCCTCTGAAAAAAAAAAAAAAAAAAACATTTGCACAGTACATAACAGATTTGTATTTACACTGTACATAACAGATTGTATTAGATTTGCAATACCCATGTGTATGTGTGTATGTATGTATGTGTGTGTCTGTACATATGTGAATAATTATTTTTTCTTTTTTTATTATTATCTATGGCTTGCTGCTGTTTTTGTATTGTTTTTGTATTGTTGTACACTGGAAGCTCCTGTCAAGACAAATTCCTTGTATGTGTAAGCATACTTGGCAATAAAGCTCATTCTGATTCTGATTCTGATTCTGTAGACGAAAAAAGTCAGCTGAATGACATTCTCAGAATGTTCTACACTTTTTTCCAGACTATAAAATATCAGAACTATTTGTCCAATGCTGAGTTCACTTTCAGAAATCTAGCTTTTGAACATTTTAAAACTTTTAAATATTTTAAATCTAACCCTCTTTATCTTGGATCACATTTCCTGAGCTTCTTCAGAATATGTAAATTGCATTATGACTCTAAAATTAATTTTAGATGACAATCAAGCTCAGTTGGTCGTTAAAAGTTGCTGGACAAATATGCGGGACATAATGCAGTTGTGACGCCAATGCTTTAGATTAGATGATTATTCAAAATAGCCTATTGAATATCAGGAATATATCATATGTAAACCCTGATATTACACCACATCAATTTCTTTAATAGCTGTGCACACAGCATATACACATCGATGGATGGTCCTTATACTAAGACCAAAAGTTTCCCCCACTACTTGGTGCAGGTTGCCAGCTTGAACAGGACCATGACGATTCACTTTCGTGTCGGAACCGGTGGCAACCTGCAATAGGCGCAACATCAGGACCAATATTACAGTCCTATCAGAAGGGCAACAGTTCCTTTTTGATTGCAATTCCTCCTCTTCTGATTGCATTTATTTGTGAAATTAAAATGATAGTAAGCTGGCTAATTTCAATGAATTGTCTCAATACTCTCCCCATTTTACCAAAACTTCAGAGGAAAAAAAAAATTAGGGACATCTGGGAGGTGAAAGGTTCACAATTAGCGATAAACACGCATTTCTGTATGGAAACAGCTTAAGAGCAAATCTCTTTTGCGATAAACCAAAACTTATGCAACAAAGTGTTTTTTTAGGCATGACATCATCACGGACACCATTTTTATCGATAAAAGGTCATTTGAATGGAAACAGGCAGAAGATGGCAAGTTTCGCAAATATTTTTTACGCATTTTCACTTTTTCGATAACAAAATAGCGTGAAATGTGGATGGAAACTAGGCTATTGTTTGCAGCAGTTCAACAAGATGTTATAGTTAGGGTTCCCTATCTGTCACTCACTCGACATTGGTGTCGATGTAGTGACACTAGGGGCACTCTTGGGAGCCCGAGACACCTCTGGTCTTTGATAAAAGGCCAATGAAAATTGGCGAGTGGTATTTGCATGCTACTCCCCCGGACATACGGGTATAAAAGGAGCTGGTATGCAACCACTCATTAAGATTTTCTCTTCGGAGCCGAACGGTCATGCTCATTGAGCTGATTATCACTGTTCATTCACCTCTGCTGGATCTGACGTTGCATTTCAGCGGCTTCTCCCTCCTCTGCACTGGTGCACTTCGGCAGAACAACTAGAGAGTATATTTTCTGAAAGAGCATTTTTCCCCTCTAAAAGAGTATATTTCTCTAAAAGAGCACACACACGGAACGTCTTTTTAAAGACACGTCTTTTTAAAGATGCGTCACTCACGTGGAGCTGGTAGGAAGACCACTCCATCCCCCGGTGGAGGGCCGGGTGGAAAATATTTTGTTGCCTTTTTGTTTGATTTCGCCGCACACGCCCAAGTGCCTGAGGTACCCAACAGTTCAGCAAAAGAGCGGGTTCCTTCCTCCCTGGGTCACATACCTGGTGTGTACGGTCATCACCACGACTACCGTCCACAGGCTTTTTCTTGCAGGATTGGCGCTCCAGCGGTGCCCTTTCACACAGCCGCCCCCGATGTGGCAGCCTCCACGGGTTATGAGAACAGGCCTCTTCCTCCCCCGTCCCAGGCTGTTCCGGGGGTGGTCACAAGGAGCCAGGTAAGTGCTTCGATGTCCCTAGACTCAGCATGGCCACCATGTGCTGTGGCACCTCGCACTCCGCCCCGCCGCGAGGCCCCACCTGCCGGTACGTCTGACGACATTGTCCCCTTGGTCCCCCTCGCGCAGAGTTTGGACGCATGGCTTGTGCTTTCCAATCCGTCGCGGAGGCTGATCCGGACCGTCCGACTTGGCTACGTGATTCAGTTCGCCAGGAGAACTAACCCTAACCCTAACCCGCCCAGGTTCAGTGGTATTAACTTCACCTTGGTCAAGGGCGAAAACGCTGCCACCCTGCGCGCGGAGATCGCTACCCTCCTACGGAAGGACGCGATAGAACCTGTCCCTCCAGCCGAGATGAAGAAAGGGTTTTACAGCCCCTACTTCATCGTACCGAAAAAAGGCGGTGGGTTGCGGCCAATCTTGGACCTGCGAGTACTGAACCGGGCTTTACACAGACTCCCGTTCAAGATGCTGACGCGAAGACGCATTCTGGCGAGCGTCCGGCATCGAGATTGGTTTGCGGCGGTAGACCTTAAGGATGCGTACTTTCACGTCTCGATCCTTCCTTGGCACAGATCCTTCCTGCGGTTCGCGTTCGAGGGTCAGGCGTATCAGTACAAATTCCTCCCTTTCGGCCTGTCCCTGTCTCCTCGCGTCTTTACGAAGATCGCAGAGGCTGCCCTTGCCCCGTTAAGGGAGGTGGGCATTCGCATTCTCAACTGTCTCGACGACTGGCTAATCCTAGCTCACTCTCGAGACGTGTTATGCGCACACAGGGACCTGGTGCTCTCACACCTCAGCCGACTAGGGCTTCGGGTCAACTGGGAAAAGAGCAAGTTCCTCCCGGTTCAGAGCATCTTTTTACTCGGTTTGGAGTTGGACTTACGAACAAGCATGCCCAGTCGGTGCTGGCCTGTTTGAAGGCGTTCAAGCAGGGAACAGCGGTTCCACTGAAACTTTTTCAGAGACTCCTGGGGCATATGGCATCCTCGACGGTGGCCACCCCGCTCGGGTTGATGCATATGAGGCCGCTTCAGCATTGGCTCCAGACTCGAGTCCCGAGACGGGCATGGCGCCACGGGACACACCACGTGGCCATTACATCAGTCTGTCACCGTCTTTTCAGCACTTGGACCGACCTCTAATTTCCACGAGCAGGTGTTCCTCTAGAACTGGTCTCCAGGCGCGTCGTGGTCATGACAGACGCCTCCAAAATGGGCTGGGACACTGTTTGCAAAGGGCCCGCGACTGCATTGGCACATCAACTGCCTCGAGTTACTCGCAATTCTGCTCGCCCTGCGGAGGTTCCGGCCGTTGATCCAGGGCAAGCACGTGTTAGTTCGGACGGACAGCACGGCAGTGGTAGCATATGTCAACTGCCAAGGCGGTCTGCGCTCTCGCTGTATGTCACAACTCACCCGCCATCTCCTCCTCCGGAGTCAGCAGCACTTCAAGTCGCTGCGAGCCACTCACATCCCGGGCAACCTCAACACTACAGTGGACATGCTGTCACAGCAGGTTTCCCTCAGGGGTGAGTGGAGACTCCACCCTCAGGTGGTCCAGCTGATTTGAAGTCAATTCGGATGGGCACAGGTGGACCTGTTCACCTCCCAAGAATCCTCCCACTGCCCGCTCTGGTACGCCCTCACCGAGGCTCCCCTCGGCATAGACGTGCTGGCACACAGCTGGCCGCCTGGCCTATGCAAATATGCGTTTCCCCCAGTGAGCCTGCTTGCACAGACCCTGTGCAAGGTCAGGGAGGATGAGAAGCAGGTCGTTCTGGTAGCACCCTACTGGCCCACCCAGAGGTGGTTCTCGGACATCATGCTCCTCGTGACAGCTCCCCCCTGGCAAATTCCCCTGAGGAAGGACCTTCTTTCTCTGGAATCTCCATATCTGGTCCCTGGACGGGATGCGGAAGACCTAAGCGGTCTACCACCCATGGTGGTAGACACGATTACTCAGGCTAGGGCCCCCTCTATGAGGTGCCTGTATGCCTTTAAGTGGCATCTATTCGCTAAGTGGTGTTTTTCCCGACGCGAAGACCCCCAGAGATGCGCAGTCGGATCAGTGCTTTCCTTCCTGCAGGAGAGGCTGGAAGGGAGGCTGTCCCCCTCCACCTTGAAGGTGTACATTGCCACCATAGCAGCACACCATGACGCAGTTGATGGTAAGTCCTTAGGGAAGCACGACCTGATCATCAAGTTCCTAGGAGGTGCCAGGAGGCTGAATCCCTCCAGACCGTGCCTCGTTCCCTCATGGGATCTCTCCATAGTCCTTCAGGGTCTACAGAGATCCCCCTTTGAGCCTTTGCAGTCAGCCGAGCTTAAGGCACTCTCCTTGAAGACTGCCCTCCTGACTGTGCTCACTTCCATCAAGAGGGTAGGTGACCTGCAAGCGTTCTCTGTCAGCGAAAATTGCCTGGAGTTCGGTCCGGGTTACTCTCACATGATCCTGAGACCCTGACCGGGCTATGTGCCCAAGGTTCCCACCACCCCTTTTAGGGACCAGGTGGTGAACCTGCAAGCGCTGCCCCAGGAGGAGGCAGACCCAGCCCTGTCATTGCTGTGTCCGGTGCACACTTTACGCATCTATTTGGATCGCATGCAGAGCTTTAGAGTCTCTGAGCAGCTCTTTGTCTGCTTTGGCGCACAGCGGAAAGGAAGCGCTGTCTCCAAGCAGAGGATCGCCCACTGGCTCGTTGACGCCATAACTATGGCATATTACGCCCAAAACATGCTGCCCCCAGTAGGGCTACGAGCCCATTCTACCCGTGGTGTAGCGGCTTCTTGGGCCCTGGCCAGAGGTGCCTTTCTAACAGACACTTGCAGAGCAGCGGGCTGGGCAACACCCTCCGGGTGGAACTGGTTTTGTCCCAGGTAGTGGCACGCAACACAAGCAGATAAGTCCGGGATAGCTGGCCGGGTGTATCGCTTGCATATTGCGCCTTCCACCTCCTTTTGAGCTGAAGACGTGCGCCGTTACTTTCCCAGTAATGTTCACAAACTTTGTTCCCTGGTTGACTTCCTCCGAGCCCTGTGGCAGTCGAGTTTTCGGAGAGACTCGCTGCTGGCCCAGTACACACGTTAACTAAGAGCCCTGTTCTGGGGTAGGTGCTCCGCATGTGGTGGTTCCCTGTAAGGCTAACCCCATGCGATCTATATCCTCCTCTAGTTCGTTTCCCTGTTGGCAAACTGCATCTTCCTTGGGCAGAGCCCCTCTGCCCCAGTCTCCATGTTTGTAGTAACTCCTTCCCCATTGGGCAGGATCTACCTTGAAGGCTCTCCACATGGTTGGAAAGACCATGTGACATATTCTTCCACTTAAATATCCCCCCCTCTCTTTGGGTGAGGTGTGGTCTCCGCGGTGTCTTCCCCTTGGGAGGGACACCTCCCCAACTAGACCTGGCGGCCCAGTCGGATAATCCCCCTTCTTTTTTAGGGAGTGGAAAAAGAGAAGGGGAAAAGAGGCCACGACTGGGTTAAGCCTGTCTCTATCTTTGGGTAGTCGACTTGTCCCCAAAAAGGGCCGTTCGACACTCATAACTGTGTTGGGGGAGGTTACGTGTCGACCTGGTGTACTGGCTATGAGGCACACAGCAAGTCTGCCCACCACACACCGCCAGTTCACATAACACAGTTCAGCCTTGTGGCGTTTTGTATAGGGACCCCTAGTGTCACTACATCGACACCAACGTCGAGTGAGTGACAGATAGGGAACGTCATGGTTATTGGTGTAACCTCCATTCCCTGATGGAGGGAATGAGATGTTGTGTCCCTCCTGCCACAATGCTGAACTACCTGCTGAAATGGCCGGACCTTATATCGGCTCCTCAGCATAAAACCTGAATGAGTGGTTGCATACCAGCTCCTTTTATAGCCGTATGTCCGGGGGAGTGGCATGCAAATACCACTCGCCAATTTTCACTGGCCTTTTATCAAAGACTAGAGGTGTCTCGGGCTCCCAAGAGTGACCCCTAGTGTCACTACATCGACACCAAATGTCTCATTCCCTCCATCAGGGAACGGAGGTTACACCAGTAACCATGACGATTTTTCTCACAGTCAAGCTCTGTCTCATTAGTATTTTAACCAGAAAGACAAGGTCTGGCTAGTTAGCTGGTAGATGCTGTCACTACACCACAGCAAAAAGTATCTTTTTGAGCTGTGTATTCTGACAAAATAAAATAGCAAGCAACATATAGCAACATGGCAAGCAAGCAACATGGTAAAGAAGTGATTATATATATATATATATATATATATGTTAGAATGTGATCATGTTCAGTTTCACCAAAGCCTGATTTTTTGGTACAACTCTTACAACATCTCTCAGTCTCTTGACAATTCATAATAATTTGTTCAAGATGGCAAGATTGTATGCTATCTTACCACTTGGCTTGCACGAAAAGTAAGACTATTATTCCCACAGAGACCAACCACAAAATAAACAGATTCACACTGTGTTAAGTTAAAAGTAGTTGAAACTTTGAAAATCACACCTTAAGATTCCTGCATTCTGTTGTGCTTCGTCCAGTTGTCAAGAATGTGTCCTGACTCTCTTTCTGTGACTGCGCTGCTTGTAAGGTTTGTTGAGGAGAGCTCACTGCCCCATACTGACACAACTGATTGGCAAAGTTACATGCAGGGGCAGACTGGGAACACAAATCGGCCCTGCAGAAAATTTGTCAAAGGGTGTTTGGGGGGGTTTGTGGATGTCCCCTTCTACATATTGTGACACCGTTTCATGGCCCACTTCATCATATTGCAGCCCACTTTGGCAGTCCACCTATGGTTACATGTACTGTACTTAAAGCTTGAATTGCGTTGATGATAGAAACATTTTTACTTTTATTATAGAATTTACGTCCAGGTCAAGAATCATGATTAATTTTTTATCATGATTAATTTTTTAACATTTTTTTAATATAATTAATTGCACTACATTTAACACATTAAATTGCAAGCCCTTTCTAAAATCATGGTTACCCTTACAAAAATCAAGAGTTCTGGTAAACTTTCTGCAATCTTGCCACAAATTTGCCACTCATTACTTTCACATGCAAATGAGCTTTGCAGCAAACTCTTCATTGTCACCAAAGGTTTACTGCAGGTTCACCACTACCGGTGAAGAGCTGCAAACTTCTGGCAAACATTTGCGGTGAATCACAAGCTCAATTGCATGTGAAAATAATGATTGGGAAATTTGCAGCAAGTTTGTCGGAGCTCTAGATTTTTTGTAAGGGTAGTGTTATGGTTTGGCTAAGGGGTTAAACTTTATAGTTAGGTTTAGGTTTGAGTTAGGTGTTAAAAGTAGGAAAAAAAATAATAAAATAGTTAGTTGGTTCATTTATTTGTCTCTATGGGAGAAAAGGTCGAACTTGTACAATTTATTGCCATTTTACCAACTCGTACTGATTATTACGACATCAAAGTATATACTGTTGTAATTCACTAGATCCACTCCATATTCCAACATACAGCACTGCCCCAGACCCACACACACCATGTATGCCATTAACATATGGTAAAACACTGCAGTCGTCCTGCATATGTTCACCCATGAGATTCATGCACACTTTCCCTCTCCCTGCAAGGCTTGTGCAAAGTAAAACCAGCAAAAAATAAACAGTCAAAAAAATCAACCTCATACAATAACAGGAGCCTTGTCAGCCATTTTGAGTGACAAATCAGCATGGTGCATGGCAGAGGTTTCAAGAGTGCTGGAGGAAAGATCTGACAGGTGTTTTAAGATGTCCTCAAGAGAACGGCTTCCTTTCCCGGTCCTGACAGGGTGCTAGGCCATGGCAGCCCCTCACAAAGAGAGAACACATTATGTTCTGTTCCTCTACTCTCCTCTTTTAGAGTGCAGAGTGCTGATTTAGACATAACGAATGGAGACACAGATGTCGGAGTCAAGCTCTTCCTGTGTACAACAGAAGGAAGAGCAGAGTGCCAAGCAGACAGGCCGGAGCTGACGCTTGGCGAGATTCAGACCTGCCTGCGATCTGCATGCAATGGCATTAGACGAAGCACACAACATGCAGCATATGTTTTTGCAAAAGCTCAATGCTCAATACAAAAACACTTTGACATGTGACACAAACACAGACTGTTAAAACATGTGCACGTACAAAAAAATATTGTGGCGTTACCATGGTTCAGTAATGATATCAGACTGTAAATACCATTTTACTTTTGCATATACCATAGTACTGTTTGATAACCATATTCACAAGCCACTCTATTTATATTAGCATGGTACATGTCCAAAAAAACATGGTTTTACTATTAGTGCTGGGTACTGATACAGATTTCCTGATGTGATTCTGATTCACAAGCTCTCAATTCAATTCTGATTTCGATTAAATTCTGATTCATTTGGAATTATTTCAGTTACAATATCAATTCCCTATCTGTCACTCACTCGACGTTGTGTCGATGTAGTGACATTAGGGGTCACTCTTGGGAGCCCCAAATACCTCTGATTTTGAAAAAAGGCCAGTGGGAATTGGCGAGTGGAATTTGCATGTCACTCCCCCGGACATAAGGGTATAAAAGGAGCTGGCTCGCAACCACTCATTCAGATTTTCTCTTCGGAGCCGAGCGGTTGTGTTCAGTGAGCTGAATTCCCCCGCTGCCTGTACTCACCTCAATCTGCTGGATTTACGGCACATTTCAGCGGCTTCTCCCCGTCTGCACCCGTGGAGTGCAGAGAACACCCCTGGGTGCTTCGGCAAACTGAAAGAGTATATTCTCCTAAAAGAATATATTTTCTTCTCCTAAAAGAGTGGCATTTACGGGAACGTCTTTTTAAAGATGCCTTTCCGTTTGTGTATTATTCCTCATTGCGGTCGTTACCTCTCCACTTCTGACGGCCATGATCGCTGTCTTATGTGTCTGGGCGCTGCCCACGCGGAGACATCGTTCGTGGTTGGGTCATGTCCTCATTGCAAGAACATGACTATGGCAACATTGCGGTCACGGCTTTCCTTCGTAAGAGGGAAAGCCACCGGCTCTTGGACTGGCCCTCGACTGCGTTGGCACATCAACCACCTCGAGTTGTTGGCAGTACTGCTCGCCCTGCGGAGGCTCCGGCCGTTGATCCAGGGCAAGCATGTGTTGGTCCGGACGGACAACACGGCGACGGTAGCGTACATGAACTGACAAGGCCGCCTACGCTCCCGTTGCATGTCACAACTCGCCTGCTGTCTCCTCCTCTGGAGTCAGCAGCGCCTCAAGTCGCTGCGAGCCACTCACATCCTGGGCGACCTCACCACTGCAGCAGACGCACTGTCACGACAGGTTACGCTCAGGGGAGAGTGGAGACTCCACCCCCAGGTGGTCCAGCTGATTTAGAGTTGATTCGGTCAAGCGCAGGTAGACCTGTTTGCTTCCCAGGAATCCTCCCACTGCCCGCTATGGTACGCCCTGACCGAGGCACCCCTCAGTATAGACACGCTGGCCCACAGCTGGCCCCAGGGACTATGCAAATATGCGTTTCCCCCAGTGAGCCTATTTGCACAGACCCTGTGCAAGGTCAGGGAGGACGAGGAGCAGATTGTCCTAGTAGCACCCTACTGGCCCACCCAGACATGGTTCTTGGACCTCATGCCCCTCGCGACAGCACCCCCGGCGAATTCCCCTGAGGAAGGACCTTCTTTCTCAGGGATGGGGCACCATCTGGCACCCACGACCAGACCTCTGGAATCTCCACATCTGTCCCTTGGATGGGACACGGAAGACCTAAGTGGCCTACCACCCGTGGTGGTAGACACAATCACTCAGGCTAGGGCTCCCTCTACAAGGCGTCTGTATGCTTTAAGTGGCGTCTGTTCTCTAAGTGGTGTTCTTCCTGATGCGAAGACCCCCAGAGATGCACAGTCAGATCGGTGCTTTCCTTCCTGCAGGAGAGGCTGGAGGGGCGGCTGTCCCCCTCCACCTTGAAGGTGTATGTAGCCGCCATTTCGGCACATCACGATGCGGTAGATGGTAAGTATCTGGGGAAGCACGACTTGATCATCAGGTTCCTGAGAGCTGCTAGGAGGTTGAATCCCCCCAGACCCCGCCTCATCCCCTCGTGGGACCTCTCGGTAGTTCGGGGTCTACGGGGAGCTCCCTTCGAGCCCCTGGAGTCAGTTGAGCTAAAGACACTCTCTTGGAAGACTGCCCTCCTGACTGCGCTCACTTACATCAAGAGGGTATGGGACCTGCAGGCGTTCTCTGTCAGCAAAACGTGCCTGGAGTTTGGTCCGGGCTACTCTCACGTTATCCTGAGAGCCTGACTGGGCTATGTGCCCAAGGTTCCCACGACCCCGTTTAGGGATCAGGTGGTGAACCTGCAAGTGCTGCCCCAGGAGGAGGCAGACCCAGCCTTGGCGTTGCTGTGTCTGGTGCATGCTTTACGCTTCCATTTGGATCACATGCAGAGGTTCCTCTGCCCCCGGTCACCGTGTTTGTAGAGCTCCTCCCCCCTCGGGTAGGACCTACCATGGGACTTCTCCACATAACATACTTCAGACAAGACTCAGTAAAACCATGTGATGTATTTCCACTCAAAATACCCCCCCCCCCCGGGCGGGGTGTGGTCTCCGCAGTGTCTTCCCCTTGGGAGTGACACCCTCCCGACGTAGACACTTATGGCCCCCAGTCGTTAAACAAATTCCACTCTTTTTGGGGAGAAAAAAGAGGAAAAGTGGCCACGGCTGGGCTAGCCTGTCCCTATTTTTTGGGCAGTCGACTTGTCCCCGAAGGGACCGTTCTACGCTCATAAGAGCGTTGCGGGAGGTTATGTGACGGTCTGGTGCACTGGCTACGAGGCACACAGTGGTCTGCCCGTCTCGCACCGCCAGTCCACGTAACACAGTTCAGCTTATTGTGCACATAATTTACATATTAAATCAACAACCCTACAATAAACATAATATATCGTAATTGCAGAAGAGAGGAATGACAATTAACTCCGTTCAAATTAATGCAAACAGTTATGAATAATGATACAGCCGAATTCAGCAGCAACCATCCATCCATTTATCTGCTTATCTTATGTAGGGTTGCAAGGAGTGAACTAGGCAGCATGAACTTTTAATTTAAAGAGCACCTTTTTCCCTTCAATCTCGCATGCTCTGCATCTATTGTGAGAGGCAACATTGCGAGAGGGCTCATGTAATCTGAAACTGTATTTGTTTAAAATTTGGTATTAATATAGTAATGATAAAAAAATAAAATGTGGGGGGGGGGGGGGGGGGTTCTCCCCTTTTCTCCCCTTTTCTCCCCAATTTGGAATGCCCAATACCCAATGCACTCTAAGTCCTCGTGTTGGCGTAGTGACTCGCCTCAATCCAGGTGGCAGAGGACAAATCTCAGTTGCCTCCACGTCTGAGACCGTCAATCTGTGCATCCTATCACGTGGCTTGTTGAGTATGTTATCGTGGAGACATAGCACATGTGGTGGCTTCACGCTATTCTCCGCGGCATCCACGCACGACTCACCATGCGCCCCACCGAAAGCAAGAACCACATTATAGTGACCACGAGGAGGTTACCCCATGTGACTCTACCCACCCTAGCAACTGGGCCAGTTGGTTGCTTAGGAAGCCTGACTGGAGATACTCAGCACGCCCTGGATTTGAAGTTGCGACTCCAGGTGATGATAATCGATTCTTAAATTCTGTAATAGATGCATCAAAATGTGTTTGTCATGCATCGATGCACTTTTACACTCCAAGTCGCACAGTTTTTTTACGGAATCTGTGCTGTGTGTGACTAGAATTAAATGTTTATATTATGTTGTTTTTGTTATCAACAACTGACTGTAACCCAAACCCCAAATGGATTGTGTGGATCTCTTCTTTGGACAAACATTTCACGAAACGAGTCAAACGTTTTACTCTCATCATGCAGTGAAAGGATCTCTGTGCTGAACTCAATCTTTGGCGAGTGAAATCTGAATATTTACCAGCCAGCGGCTAATCACATACATTGTTTTGTTTCATACTGAGAAAACTTGTTGCAAATGCGAGTGCTTTACTCGCATTAGACAGTTGTACATAATGTAAAAGATTGATCTTTGGATTTTAAGAATGGATATTGCAATCGTTCAAATAAAGATCACTATTAACTGGAAATTAACTGCACAAACACATATTGAGAGGTTTACCACATAAATGCACTTGCAAAGACACATACAAAGACGTAGACACATGTATAGGAACTTTCATGCTTGCATTAATTGATTCAAGCAACTCAAAAACATTACAGCAATGTTGAAACATTTACAAACCCATGATTACTTAATCTTGAGGAGTTTCATAGCTCACTGCGCATTGATGCTTTAACTGACCTTGGAAGTGCACAGAGAAATGTGTGAATAGTATCTCAAAAATAACTGTAACAAGCTTCCCTCTGAGGACTTACTCTTATTTAACTGCTAAATTGACCTGAATGTCATCTGGTGTCTCAGAGGGGATCACTCTCCATTTCTAAATGCCGCAGACGTGCTTGTAGCTGCTTTGCGCCTCACAACATCTGTGCTTGATGATGCACCACCCAGCGAGAGGCATAGAGACCCCATCAGTAAAGTTCCTTACAGTCAAGCCAACTGTGTGTACTGCAAACGTGTTTGTGTGCGAGTGTTATCGCCAAAGAATGTATGGCTCAAATCTTCACACAATCCAAAATTAAATTGAAATGTCACAAGTCAACAATTATGATCATAAAACATCTGTAAGAAGGGATTGTGTATGTGTCATATATAAGTTTGTTATATGATTCAGTGCGCTGAAAACATTGGCAGACAAGGTCTACACAACAGAGAAGGCCTACGATTAGCAGATAATAACAGATCTGTGCATTAAAAATTTGCAGATATTTTTGGTGAGACAGTAATTATGTTTACATGCAAGCCACTAATTTGTAGACCCAATGAAATCGCTTTACATACGCTGACAATTCTTATTGATTGACAATTCTTATTGAAATAGGCATTTGAGGCCAGATATATTGAAGGGTGTGACATTAACCTTTAGTTTACATTTGCAACCATCTTTTGCTAGTCAGGGGCATGTGGCATTTATAATTTATAATTCTATTGGACAAAAAGATTTGATACACCCATGAGTGCAAGATGGGCCATTAATATTTTTTGTCAGTTTTTCAGAAAGAGAAAGACTGTACATTTTAAAAGTGAATATTACTTTTGTATATTTTTAGGAGTAAAGCTAACATAATCAGAATCAGAATCAGAATCAGAATCAGAATGAGCTTTGTTGCCAAGTATGCTTACACATACAAGGAATTTGTCTTGGTGACAGGAGCTTCCAGTGTACAACAATACAAAAACAATACAAAAACAACAGCAAGACATAGATAATAATAAAAAAACAAATTAAAAAAAATAATTGTACAAATACGTACATACACACACAGACACACATATACATACATACATACACACATACACATACGTAGTGCAAATCTAATACAAATCTGTTATCTATCTAATAAATGGACTAAATTAAAATTAGGGGCTGTCAATTGATTAAATGCTGATTAATTAATCAAATAATTAATCACATGTAGCACTATTTACTGAGAAAGGCCCCCAAATAAAGTTAATTTAGTATAATAATAAAATAATTATCATATACATCATATACATACAGTATATTGTGGCAGCAGACACATTAAGCATTTCTACAGTACAAAAAGTGGAATAAAAGTCAAATAAATCGCATCTCAAGATCCATCCATTCTGTTGTGTCTTTGAACACAAAAGCACATCTGTGGAAGGCTATGCTGCCTGTTGCTCTTGATGGTTTGACGAGGCGTTTTGCCTGTGCAGTTGGAGCACTTTTTTTTTTTTTTGATGTACCACATCAAGGTGGTACATCAAGCTTGAATTGTTCCAGTGGTAGGGACATTCCTTACTACGGAATTTAACTACAGACCGAGGGCATGATCAATTGCGTTACATTTTTTTTTAACATGTTATTTTCATTTGATTAATCATACTAAATTAATGCAATCAACAACCCTAATTAAAATGTAATTTCTATCCATTGAAAGTGGTGGTGCAGATCTTAAATAATTAGTGAAATTGTGTTAACTAAATAGTTGCCATGCAAACCTTTGAATCTGAGACTTAAAATATACTTTGCATACATGCGCAGTGCAGAGCAGTGCAGGACGACTCTCTCCCACCAATCTTTGCCATATACTCTCATACAGACATGTTTAGTGATTGGAGGTGGAATGGGAATAAGGCACTTATGTTAATGCAAGATATAATTTCAGGATGCTGCTTCTAAAGCTGGTTTCACATGGGATGATAAGTTCCACGTTGTGGGTAAGAACGAGGCACACGTATCACACACAAAATGCGTAAAAACATGGGTGGTGCCAAACACCATTTGTTTTGGTTGGTGAATTATTGGTTGCTGAGAGTTTACTGGTGAAATGCCCACAGATGGGTGCCAAATGTGAGTTGTAAAGCAAGTTTTTTTTTTTTTTTATTTTGTTTATTTATTTTTTTTATGTTGTTGTTGTAAATTATGTAATACATTGAAGAGGAATGCATATTTAACTCTACCCTCAAACCCAAAGCCCAATCCTAAACCTAACTGTCAGAATGTGAATTGTGAATTGTAAAGTTGAAAATACTATTTGAGCAGCTATTTCATTATGACACCCATTTCAGTCATTCTCTCCTGGTAAACAGCAGCACAAATGCAGATAACACCAGTCTGATCGCATGTCTCTGAGCCCAGCCTAGTGTAATCTCACCGGTTTGATCGTATGTGCAAAGAGGTTATATTTTAAGGACCGTTTTGTTTACTTTTGTACAATAACAAATTTGGCACTGTATTGGGCGCCACTTGAGGTCCAATGTAAAATCTAAAGCAAAACCAGTCGAGAACCACTGGATTAGGGTAAAAATAAACATTACGTTAAGAATCTACAATCATATTGACAAAAATCTGTGCAAGTAAACATAGAACAGAAGAGCACAAAAAGGGAAGGAAAGGGTAAAAAAAAAATCAGGCTGTAGGAAATGAGTGAAAGAGAGAGAAACGAGGGAACGTAGGGAACAGAGAGAAGCATTAGTGGCTTCAACCAGCTGCCAAATGATGGTCTTGATTGCCGGAGTTGGAGTGTAGAAACAGAAGGTGTGAGGGGTGATTATCCAGCCTCTATCCCTGATGAACAGATGTTAATAACAAAGCAGCGCATTCATTGTGTTTAATAGCCAAATGCAGGAGGCTAGGCTGGGCCTATCTCTCCTCCTCTCCCAGAGAGATGGGCTTGGTTATGCTCGCGTTGGCAGCTAGCTAGTCATAATGAGCCAGATATTTGCAAGAAAAGGTAATGATAATCAGTCACTGAGCTGAATGCAAACACGAATGATGGAATCGTGGAACGCAAAGAAGGAGATACAGAAAATGTGCCCTTGGAAATATCTACGGCTTTTTTATCTTCAGCAACATCCTAAATGAGAAGTTATTAAAATCATGTGAGCTAGTGCTAATCGTAGCATTAATATGGAGTTGCTCATATCGCTAACGTCTGGCCTCGTGTCAAGAATGACTCACTCCTGTGCTTATTTAACTGTGATAATATATATATATATATATATATATATATATATATATATATATATATATATATATATATTGCACTTTTCCAAGTAGGAAGTTGGAAATTCTGACTTTTTGAGTTGAATGGAACACAGCATTATTGAGATGACCCTCCAGAAAGTGACATCATTTTTGTGTTAAAACTACTGCACAAACATCATTATGAATCAAACACAAGTATTGACAATTATGATGTTTTGTGGTGTTGGTTTGTCTCACTCTTAAACATTCCATCTTGTTTGATGGATTACAGAAATCTGTATGATTGTCGAAATAGCTACTGTTTATTCTTTATTAGTAGCTTTTATTGTAACTACTTTTTCAAAAGGGTAGCTTGACTGTAGTTTAACTATTTTATATATTGAACAGCTTGTAGCTTGACAAGCTACACTTTAAAAGTAGCTTCCCCAATTCTGGTGGAGACAGTGCCATAGATAGGGAACACTGGCCCCATCTGAGAGCTGGTTGGCCAATGGTGTGCCCCCCATGATGCCCTCAGATACCATAGAAATGGCTTAAACCATTAATCAGTTTAGTTTTACTGAAACAGAACTTGTCACAAACACATGAAGACATGTTGACCCAATATCATGTTAAACTCATAATGACACGTCGTGATTTTGCTCCATATATTTTCAATTTTCTACGTATGTGCCGGCACATGAGATCTGGAAAATCCTTTATGCAGCCTACTTAAGCTTGTGAAGCTTGTGTTATTAAACTGAGGTGACAGAAGACTTGAGTCGCAACAGATGTTCTTAGTTGACGGTTTAAATGTAATTTGATTTCCTGACATCTCTTTCATACATTGTCAGCGAGCATCAGAATATCATTCTTACAATATGAATTTAACCATATATTACGCTGCATTTCCAAAAAAGTTATGGGCCAAATGACGAGTTGACTCCGGTATTTTTTCTCCCTCAATATGACACATCTACAGAGGCAGAATATTTGTACGAATAAACAGAGACAGAGCTATATTGCTTTATAAGAGATTCTCGAGTGCATAGGACACATTTTGAGCACGCACACAAACCCTCTGAGCGAGATCAGGGAGATTTCATCAGAGAGCTGCGTATATTTGAGAGCGCATGTCCAGTTTCGTGAGAGAGCGAAGGAAATCTTTGTGTGAGCGGAGAGATTCAGGCTCGTGCAGCTGGTGCTCGACATTTAACAGTTTTATAACGCCATAGAGCTATGGTCTTTTATGCTGGACAATGGTCTATTAAGCTATTAATTTTCATTTATCTTCACAATAAATTTGAATTGTATTTATTAATATTTTGATTTTACTTTGTGAATTTATCATCATTCTCTGTGCCCCCTTGGGGAAACACACCCCCTAGTTTGAAAACCGTGGTGTTAAAAGCTTAAAAGCTCACTGAACTACTAATTATGTGGATATCAACAGATTTATATATACAGTAAATCCACAACATAAGGTTGGCCACTCTGTATGAATTGATGCTCCTCTTATGCCCCCCAGTTTAAAAAATCCTTGAATCAACCCTGGATGAAGACCTGAGTGGAATACAAAGTGAAATGTTTGAAAATATTTCTTATAAAACATGCACCGAAGCCACTAAAGACATTAAGTTGTCAGGCGGGCACAACGAAGGGTTAACAGGCTGTGGAATATCGCATTAAGGCAGCATTCATGTTTAGCTTGTTTATGAAAGATAAAGTGAACATCCAACAGCTGCAAATGAAATGCAATTCTGTGTTCCATAAGAATACACAATTTACTTATAAAACATTAAAATGCCACAAACGCCATGAATTATTGAAACGGTGCAGATGCAGCAAATTGAATGGCTTTGTTGTGATTCCCTGAGCAGGAAACGTTCATCAATGATGTAGTTCTTATAAACTTCCTTGAAATGTGGCGTACGGAAAAGTTCATCCTGAAATAGACTTGCCTCTCCAAAGTAGGTGAGAAAGACAAAAGAGGGCTGGAGGTCACGTCTTCTGACTCTCAAAGGTACATAGAACATTGACAAGGTGGAAAGGCAGTATTTTGTATACCAGACGATCTCACACTTATGATCTTGAAACGATGCCTCCTGTCCAATAAGAAGAGGCAGTGATAATGGCTGCACTTGAGAGATAAGGAGGCAGGGCAGGCGTTCTGACTGGTAGGCCTTTGTGAAGTCTAAATATCCTTTATTGTGTCATTCAGATTGCAGAGTGTGTGGACCACAGAGACATATGATTGAATGAAGGACTCATGCGTGTCTAAGTGTTTCTTCTCTGGACATATAAAGGCCGCTCTAGAACATGCTAAATGTTTTACATAATAATTTTCAATTATGCATAAACATTCAGAATGTGAAAGCGGCTCAGACTGCAGATATGTTCTGTTTGAAGTTGTTAGATAACTGTGTGGCTTGTGTGTATGTATCACTGCAAAGGAGAGATGTCTGACACAGTGTTTCTCTAATCTTTGCATGTATGCTGCATATCTTATTGAATTCCTGTTTGTTGTAGAGGAAAGCACGTGACCATGTTTACACTGACTGCCAAAATGTGCCAGTGCTGATGCTTGGCCGCAAGATCTGTGGACCTCTGTCAGAAGCAGCCCGTGTTTTCACTGACTTAAAAGCCTAACGACAACATAACTTATTACATTACTGCATATCTTGACCACAAACTAAAATGGTGCATCATGGTCTTTGTTTACTAACCTTACTCCTAGTTCTGAGAACATATTTTAAAATCCAAAGAAATTATTATGCTATCGTGAGCTGGCTTTGATATAATGGTCTGAAATTATTTCAATATATAATATAATTTAGTTATATAATCTTTAAATTATATTATTTAATTTCAGATGAAAATTTTCAGAGAAACTTAACCAAAAACTTAAACTTGCACCAAAACTATTTTCTTATATATATATATATATATATATATATATATATATATATATATATATATATATATATATATTTAGTAATATATGATCATTTTTTACCCTGGCTCTGGCACTCTGTCTGAAACGCTGGGTTTTGGTCTCAGAGCCTCCTTTAAACTTTAATATTATGATTGCCCACTGTTATGATTGGTTAACATCGTGAAGCCTCTCAAATACAACAATATTTGAAACTCAGTCGGAAGAGAATGAACAAGCTCCACAACATTATACAACTATATTTCAAGGTTTACACATTATGCACACCCAACATATTGCATCCAAATATATTAAACTGTTCATCTCAAGCACAGCAGCACCATAAACTATCAGAGAGTAATTACATTTGAAATATTCATGAATTAATCTGTTTACTCGCGGTTTTGCAATCAGAGGCCTGTACCATGGAGGTCACTGAATGAACTCAGGGTTTCAGGATTGGTTTCAGGTTGACAAATTCAAACTAATCCAATCAGGCTTAATTGGTACCATGATGCAGCTCATCAACTTTCTCTGTCAACTCAGGCTACGATCCTGACTTTAAGATTAGATTACGCACTCGTACACATGAATGAAAGACGTTTGCAGCAGATAACCAATCATGTGAGAGAACGCGATTCACTTCTCGATAGAGAGACTCAGCAGGATTTACCTTTCTGCTGAAAGCTGATGATTATGAAAATAAGAATTTAAATTAATTTAAACTATGCACAAGACATTGTTTAAAAATATAATTTTTAAATGCATTTACACTGCTCAAGAGTTCAGCATGAAATCAGGAAGACTTAAAACACATGATTTACACCTTACAAGGGATAACTTTAAAATGATGAAGCAATTAAAGACATTTACACAACAAGAAGAAACAGCAGCTGCTATGAGAGCTCAAGAGGACTGCTGCAAACAAATTCTTAATGTGATAAAAAAATATATATATACTGTGTATATATATATATATATATATATATATATATATATATATATATATATATATATATATATATAAAACAGCTGGTATATCATAAGTGAATTCATATAGGCCCACAACAAGAACACACATGCTTAATCATTTTAAAAGCATACATTTATTTAAAATATAAAATCTTGTATATTTATTTTAATTTTAAACTTATATATCATTCAAAACTATTACAACTAAATATAAGCTACTATTGATTACGAAATTAATAGAGACTATAAAGATGAATACTCTCCCTAAGTTTATTTTCCTTTTTCAAAATCTACCCGTTAGTATATCAAAAAGTGTTTTTAGACAATAGAATAAATTACTTTGTAAATATATATGGTATAATAGGAAATCTAGAATTAGTCTTAAAATTCTTAAGTGGTCAAAAAGGCTAGGCGGACTAGAATTACCAAATATAATAAATTATTATAAAGCTGCCCAAATTCAACCTATATTGATTTGGATGAAAGAAGAATCTAAAGTGAAATGGAGGAAGATGGAAATGTATCAAATGGGGGAACCTATTAGTATATCACTGTTAAAGCAACAAATTTAAATCAATAGATACTATTTGTATTAATAGTACTTTTAGAATTTGGTTAGAAAAAAAGAAAAGTAGTAAAATTAAGAAAGATTTAGTTAATTTACAAGAAAATGCTAAAGATTCTGATTTAATGTCAATTAGATGAGATAATACATTTTAAGTTTTGGACAGATAGAGGTCTGAAAATATATCACCAACTGTTCACTGATAAAGGAATGGATACCTTTTCAAACCTAGCAAAAAAGTATGAGTTTCCAAATTCACTTTTTTTTTTTTTTTATTATTTACAGGTAAGATATTATTTATTAACAGAAGTTAAAGTAAAATAAATAAAAAAGGAAATGCATATATTAATAAATTATATAATTCAGACATACAATACCACTAATCCAATAAAAATGTTAGGAATTTTAAAGAGTGCACTTGAAAGAGATATACAGAACACTCTGAATAAAATTATATGTAGGTAGGAGGATGAATTAAAAATAAAAATTAGTCAGCAAGACTGGAAGAAATGTCATATAATTAATTCCATACTACCCAATCCTGTGTTTGGAGTGCTCTAAATTGACAAATTATTGTAAGTAATTAGACTAATATTTATTTTGGGTAAAATGCCATTGTCCTCAAGAAATACAACATATTTATATATTTAGTGTAATCAGAATAGCAGCTTTGAAACAGATTACAAAAAATTAGCTTAAACCAGAACCCCCCTAATTTCAAAGATGGAGAGAAACGATTTGGAAATATACCAAATGGAGGAAGTAACATTTTAAATTCATAATAAAAGTCTGGAATGTGAACATAAATGGGATTTGCTTAAAAATATTATAAATTAATTTAGATAGATTGTTTCCTTCAGATTCTTCAATTTTAAACAAAATTAGTTAAAATACGAGGTATGATGTCCTTTCTCATTAAATGTTTTTTTTTTTTTTTTTAAAAAAAGGAGGTGATGCCTTAACTTTCTTTCCAGTTTATTTGAAATAAAATATAACATGTAAATTAATGAATTACGCATATTATTTATAGAATATGTTGTGAATGGTTATTTGATATTGTTATTCAAAATAGCATCATGTTTTTTTTTTTTTTGTTTGTTTGTTTTTTGTTTTTGTTTTTTTTGTTTTTCTCTTTCTTGATGAACAATTTGTAAATTTTCTTTAGTAAAAAAAAAAAAAAACATAAAAAAGGCTACTATTCATTAAAAAGTGAGCACTTGGAATACCGTATGCAAAAAAATTGGTATGCAATAATAAGACGTATTTGTTCTTTTTATAAAAGACGTATTTTGTGTACTGCTTACATTGCTTATTGCTTATAGTATTATAACTTCAAGTAAAATAATGTTCATCTCGCGTCCATGAAAGAAAGAAGGGGTTTGGGTGACGTCCACCCCTTTCCATAGCAATCTTTTTTTAATATTTTAAAAGCGATTATTTTTTGCAGGTATCATATTAATCCACTTACTGGCTGTTTTATAGATAGCCTAATATATGTATTATGTTTATATTTTCAAAAATATTTTTGCTATGGCTAAAGAGGGTAAATGAAAAGCAATTACATTTTAAATAAAATACAACAGTCTGCTCAAAATCTACATTTAATTATCAAATAAATTATTTATCATGAAGAGTTGATTTTGTGGATTTCTAAGATTTTATTTGTAAAGTGTACTTTAAGAGACACGAGGGAGTGACTTGATTTTGTCAGAGATGTCATTTTACTCACAGCTGACTGGTTAAGCATCGGTTAGCCATTTGTAATCCAGAACGAAAACTGCTACGGAGCAGGTTAGCCATGTAGCGTAAGTTGCTATGGCGATGAACACCGCTAAAAGCCGACCAACTTTCATGGTGCCTAAAACCTGGGGTTGAATCAAACTAAACTAAAACTTACCTGGCTAGCCACCAAAACCGGCTTCATGGTACAGGCCACTGGTCTAATAGTGTTTTTAACTGCCCCATCCTTCAATAACAGTTCCTTTGTGAAGCTTGCATCGTATTATGACTGGTTCACAAGCAATCCACGCTGATATGAGCTGAAAAAAATGCACATACATAGTCCAAAGCATGGTGAAACGACGCGCACACACATTCAGTATCATCCTGCACTGAGGTGCACATTGTCGGAAACGCATCAAAACTGTCAAAGATGTCCATCTAGTGCATGTTTTCATACCAACAATTAAAAATAGTGCAAATGGGTGCAAGAATGCGTCCAGGATGCGTTTGAACTCAAAACAGCAAGAGGCAGAGCAGTTGAAATAAACAGAATGGAGTCTCCCTTTCAGAGTTGATTTGACACCACATCTTTTAAAATCATGCGATATAAATGACAACGATCAAAGACATCTGTCTAGTGCATGTTTATATACAAAAATAATTTATGGAAGTTCAGATGGGTCCCCTTAGGTGTTCAGGAATAGTTAGGCCACACTAAGCCTGTCTGTCCTGCTCTCTCTCTCTGTTTATGAACTGAGCAACAGTGGGTGGATCTAAGGGTGCAGTGATTTAAAATAGTTGTTTATGTTGTTACTGTAGAGGCGGTCATGAATTAATGAGTCCCCTAGTGATTCAGGGAAGTCGAGGAAGTAGAGAACGAGTTTTTTTTTTTGCAGCTTGGTTTCAATAAATGTACTTTTAGAGGGGAAACACAGCCTCTAAAGCTCACTCATCATTGATTATGGGAATGCCTTTACTTTCTGGTTTCCCTGGAACCAGAACCCATCTTTCTGAGTCTGCTCAGAATCAGGTCAGATCAGTAGCACCACAGGAAAACACATTTGAATTCATGCAAAGATGTCTGACTGGAGATGTTTGTCAGTAACTCGTCAGAATGAGGTATATCTCAGGATACCGGAATATTTGGTAGCAATATTATGAGTTCCTGTGTGATCATGCTAGTTTATCAACTGAAGGAACACCAGGTGCTTCAAGTGTATTTGTTAAATAGAATGGAGGGTGATGTAGTTTTGTTGTGTCACTCTAGCCAGACTGCTGAGTTGTTGTCGTTTTGAAAAATTCATGTGGTTATCTTGCCCCTGACTAGTGATGTTAGTGGTTCCTATTGCTCAATCGGAGCATTGTGGTAACAGGGAATTCCCAGGGAATATGCATACTGATAAAATATGTTTCTTTAATGCACTGAAAATTGCTTTGGATAACAATGTCTGCTAAGTTTTTATAGTTCCTGTCTATTGTCTATTGTCCCAGCCCAGAAGCACCTTTTCTGCAGTGGAAATGTGTGGAAAGGAGCCAGATTGGGCACTGTATTGGTGGAAAAGAGGTTTCAGAGCATGCAATGCGACGTGATATGGTAAAACGCACGTTCCCAGAACACTGCAGGGGGGATTTTGAGTGATAACATTAAGTATAAATATATATCAAACAGAATGTTATCTAATGGTTATTTTTAGGTTTTAATTTTTATAACCAAAAACAAACCTTCCCAGAACATTTTATGCTTTTGTGTGACAAATAAGAACAAAGTAATCCAATTGTTATTTTTACATTGCATATAGCATAATCATATTTTTCATGTTTTTTATTATTAAATTTTTCAATAGATTTTCCATTATTTTTCATAAACATTGAAGAGAGGTACAATTCAACTATGACTGACATTAGATGCAACCTCCCGACATGAAGGCTTGAGTTTGTCTACATGTTACCTCAGAATGCTTTCTAACCATGGACCAATCAGATGTAAGCTCAAGGCTAAATTATTAAAAAGCCAAACTTTGTATCCTGCTTTATTTTTTAATATAAAATTGACTTTGTTATTTTAGAATAGGTAAACAATTGTACACATAATTTTATCTACAACTGTGTATACATATGGTAAGAAAGACAAGATTATTTAAAATAGTAGGCCAGGATTATGGATTTCTCTGCATCCATTTGTGGTGTGGAAAAACATGGCAGCGACAAAAATAGGAATGTGGAATTCTGTCAACTGAAGGTTGCATTTAAATCATATGTCAAACCAATATGTATCTGCGGTGTTAGCAGCTTCATAGAAATAACACGTGCAATCTGGTTTTGTTGCGTCGCGCAGTTTTTGCATACACAGTCTTAATGACTTCAGTACTGTGTTTTACTTTCGCAGTGGAGAAGAACATTGAACACATCACAACACTCTAACAGGGGTCATGAAACATGAATAACCCAGAGCAGCATGGAGCCATTCCGATTTCATGATGACAACAAGACTTCTCTCAATATTCAAGACAATACAATTGAACAAAGTGAAAGAGATGAGAGCAAGGGGAGAAAAAAAGCACCCTGATGAAAGTGGAGGCCGTTATTTGAAATTGAAAGAATATGAGGATAGTTAGTGGCTGTATTCCCAGCGGAGGCCTGGCTGTCACGGGCGCGGAGCTCCACTGTTTAATGTACACTCATGCTCCATCACCCTTCCCGTTCCATTATTCCAATCTCCAAACTGCCGTTTCATGCACACTTGGGCCGACCCCATGCTGCTCCTGCTATTTATTGAATACATTTTTTACTCCAAAAAATTTTTTCCACCTGAGCTGCCACTTACAACTTCCGTGGCCATGAAAGCATGCAAGAGGGAGCGAAAGAGATGAATAGAGGAAGAGAGAGATAGATAAATAGAAGGAGAGATGAGGGAGAAAGACAGATCCTTCTGCTTGATGACAGCATCCATTTGTTTGTCTCGCATCTCGAGTTGATGCGGGTGAGCTAGCATGGAATAAACTAACAGAGAAAGTAGTTTATTTCCTTTTTTATGTATTGTAGTAGGCCATCACCACTCCTCTCTTGTCCTCATGAAAAATAAAAGCATAAAATAGGTTGTCCCCAGCTGTGAGGAGATGTTCAGATATTATAGAGAGGCTAAGTATACAACAACCTGGTGCATTATTCAATACCAATGCACTAGATCAATTTTAAAGAGTACTGGACTGATAAAAAAAAAACAAAAAGAACACACACTGAATGTGTATTTAGCCAGAAACATACTATAGGCGAGTACACAAACACAGATGTGAATGATTGGTCAATGCCTTGCAAGCACGCTGTCCTGTTGTACATATATAACATGCATACTTGTGCTACTTTGGTCATTCTCTATCTCCTATCTAAGTAACCTCAGTACTCAAGGGGGCAGTACAGTTACTTTAAAATGGCAGTGTCTTGCTCAGCAAGATTCTCTGCAAACTGTTGCTTTACTATGACTGTAGTTGACCTGAAGGAGCAAACTGACCATAGACATTTTATGCTAATATCCGCTATAGTGCCCCCTGGGGCAATGTTGAGAATCCAACACATACTTGCATTGCCTTATTATTATATTTAGACACATTTCGGAACTCAACAACGTGTAAAAACAAGCTTGCGTAGCTCAAAGGTAGATAGGTAGCTAGACGGAAAAAAAAACAACAGTTTAACTAACATTAGCTACCTTGCTAAGCAAGATTCTCATTAAATCAACCTTGTATACAAGGTTGGCCAATTCATGGCAAACACGCAGCCCCTTTGTACACACAGTAAACCTCACCCTTACAAAAAAAAGTTCTGGCAAACTAGCTGCAAACTTGCCACAAATTTGCCACTCATTATTTTCACATGCAAATGAGCTTGTGATTCACTGCAAATGTTTGCCAGAATGTTTGCAGCTCGTCACCGGTAGTGATAGATCTGTAGCAAACCTTTGGCAACAATGATCAGTGGCGAGTTTGCAGCAAATTTGGCATGCACTCTTGATTTTTGTAAGGGCGTACTCATATCCAGGGGTGGACCGGCAATAGGGAGCACCAAGATTTTTCCCGGTGGGCCGGCTGAAAAACAGGGCCGAATGTGGCCGAACAGCTGAATCGGGCCACCGCGTTATGCCGAAGGGGCTGCGATATGCAGAAAAGGACTGTGCCACCAACCCCCTTACCCCCCCCCCCCCCCGGCTCAACAACTTAAAGGAATAGTTTGCCCAAAAATGAAAATTTGCTTATAATTTACTCACCCTCAAGTTTCTTTCTTCATCAAAACAGAACTGAAGATTTTTAGGATTTCATTTCAGGCATCCTCCTTTAAACAATGCAAGTGAATGTTTTTTAAACAATTTCAATAAATGGTAAGGTCACGCGTCATATGGAGGAGGAGGCAGGAAGCGCATCATTGTTTACAAGAGAAACTTGCACAGACCACAGTCCAAGCGCCGTTCACAAATCAAAACAGTCCAAAACAATTTCAAAACAATATAAAATAAAATAAAATAATTTCCAAATAATAATAATAAAGAAAATTAAAAAAAAACATTACTGCAGTATATAACCATCCTTTATTTCAGAGAAATGCCATTGTGTTATCTACTTGTGCTTTATCTTTAGCAGAAATATATAGACTATATGACTGTCAGGAATTCAAGCCACACAAGTTGTAGTTAGTGAAACCAAGTGTCTTTTGTGTGAGTCTTGACAGTGAAGTGGCGTGAAGGTGAGTTATTTATGCAGGCAGTGATGAGTGAGTGAACTGAGTGCAAGTGCGGTGAATTAGAAATCGGGTGATGAGGAGCGGAGCGCTGAAGGAGGTGCAGAGCCCGAGGGAGGCGTGACAATGACAAAGTTTTCACACATACCTCAGTTTGCTGGACAGCTGATGAATTCAGATATCGACCCTTTGTTTCTTTCGATGGTCTGAAATCCTCAGGGGTAAAATATTCACTGTACACCCTCCAATATTAGAGAGAATGTAGGGGTGTACTGATATCCAGGTTCAGCGTGATAAGCCAGAGCTTCAATTGCTCATGATCATGTATATGCAATCGAAGAAAAGTTAATATTTTTCCTGGTGTGCATTTTCTTTGGGGTTTCTGAAGGTTGAAGCATCCAGGATGCACACACCAAATGACCATTTTGAACAATACACTTATACAAATACAAATCTACAGCAAAGACAATTAAACTTTTGTACAGCACTCCTCTTGTAAACAATGATGCGCTTCCTGCCTCCTCCTCCATGTGACGCATGACCTTACCAACGAGCTTACATCATCCCTCTCAAGAGCGCGCGTCACAGAGATGTACGGAAGTGAACATTTGTAGTTAAAAAGTATATAAGTGTTGTTTTGTTTTTCAAAATGATCAATCGTTTGTGTTCAGAAGAACTTTATTTGTCAAATGGAGTTGTGTGGATTATTTTGATGCACCCTAAATATGCATTTTGGACCGTCAAAAAATGGAGTACATTCACTTACATTGTTTAAAGGAGGAGGCCTGAAATGAAATCCTAAAAATCTTAAATTCTGGTTTTATGAAGAAACTCAGATACATCTTGGATGGCCTGAGGGTGAGTAAATTATCAGCAAATTTTCATTTTTAGGAGAACTATTCCTTTAAGACAACTGTTTTAGCTAACTTGGTCAGCAAAGTAGCTTGCTATAAACATTATGCTATAAGCATTTTTTGCAAAAAACAAAAAGAATACATGACTGTAAAAAAGTCATGTGGTGTAACCATCAAGAAAAAATATAATACTTTCCTTGCACCTTGAAATGCAAGTATGCAAATGCTGATGCAAACGCTTGGTCAATGCATTGCAATTCCCATTGTACACACGGTAAACAACCTTGTGCTCATATTTGTGACACTAAACCAGATGTTTGATTATTCGGGTAGCTAGATATAAACGTTGACATTTCAGCTCATTTCTGACACATTTAGCAAAGCAACAATGTGTAAAATCAAGCTTGCATAGTTACATGGTAGCTAGGTAGCAGAGCTGACCCGTGGGTTTGTGGGGCCCTAGGTGAAATCATGAAAATGGGCCCTCTGGTGTGAAAATTGTCATAACTTTAAAACATCCATAGAACCACTGCAAATGTGATGAGCAGATTTTTTAAATAGAAATCACTAAAAAAAGAAGCATTATACTGTATAGTTTGGTAGATGACAAATAACATGTCCAATAGCTTTGTGTCTCAACATGAAGATGTTTGGCTAAAATGTACATGCATGCATAAGGGAATATGTGTATTGTAGTTGCTGTGACACCATTTTATCACCTTATTTTCATTGCCTTTCAACTTTTTTCTAGAGGTACAAATAAACCAATGTCTCTGGTTATGGAAACGGCAAGTATGATAATTACTGGGTAACATTTTACAATAAGGTTTGCATTAGGTATCATTAACTGTGTGCAGTATAATAACATTTTCCAGCATTTATTAATATTGGCTAATTAGTCAAATTATAAAAATACAATTGTTTATTGTTTGTTCATGTTAGTTCATATTGTATTAACTAATGTTAACGTACACAATTTTAATGGAGTTTTATAAACTAGGTTCGGGAGGAGCAAGGTCATTTAATCCGACCAATCACATCACCAGAGTAAGCGTATATAAACAGCCGATTACCTCTACATGGCATTGAGTCTTCCGGCATCCTTCCACCTCCCCTTTCTCTTCCTATCTATTTACTAATAACTAATTTAAGCTCGGGGGGTGGGGGGTTGAGGGCTATTCGAGTTCAGGTCAAGCCTCGAGCCTTTCGCCCAGGACAGCAAGCCACACACGTTTACACTATCTTCTAAGCAGGATTACATTAACTTGCAAACTACTAAAATGTAAAAAATGAACTAGTATATGTAGAAATTAACATTAACCAAGTTTATTAAGTATTTCTAATTGAGAGTTCATATTAACTAATGTAGTTAACTATTGTTAACAAATACAACCATTAGTGTTACCCTTTAAAGTAATACAAAATAAGAAAATGCTGTTTAAAATAGTTTTAATAGTATAGGACACTGCTGACAACGCTTGAAATTCCATTTCAACTACCCACATAACTAAGTGTAAAAGTTTATTTAGAGTTGGCCAGAATGTGTGCAAGTGTTAATAAAAGTTAAAACATCAGTGAAAATCAGGTAACTACGGCATATTTTAAATAGGAACTATAAATCAACACCTCAAAAAATATATTTGTAAACAAATGTAAAGAATAAACACTCTTAGAGAGCAGAGATCTTTGTAGATAGGATGGTTTGGTTATTGTCCATATTTTCACTCTATGTGAGTTTTTGGCCTCTTTATATCAGCAGTATTTTAATACATTCCCCAGCAGATTATTCTTGAGAAAACGTGAAAAGCCCTAATGATTTTACAAGCGTTGTTTCTGCTATCCTTAACACAAATTAAGCCTCAAAGACACAAAGCAATATTTTTCATAACTTATTTCCTGAGTTTCTATTAGGCGTGCACATTATTCAGCAATGTGTGCGATCTGTGTCTAATAATACTGTTATAAGAAGCCGTGCTCCAGTTCTCAGCAATGATTTGCGTTATGAATACATTATACAGATTAGTGTGTACTGCTTAGCTTTACTTCTTGCCGATTTTAGATACACTTCTGTTATTTTATTTGTTGTAACTTTCAGTTATTTGTCTTTTTGTGATTATTCAGAGCTCATTTTATACTTAATATGTTGTTTTTAGTTTTCACCGTCATTGTGATTTATATGTTAAACGATCAGCTCCACGCGTGTTGCATTCTTTCCTGTAATGATGAGAAGTCCGATTATTTTCCATGAACTGATTCTTTTGGATGGTTCATTTCAATGAACTGGTTCAATCCACTGATTCACCAGTTCTTTGTGATTAAATGTGCTTAATGATGTCACTGTATATAATGCTAATACCCTGACATCGTAGAAGACACACTCAAACAATTTCAGCAAAGCCATATGTGAGCACATGTTGCTGATTATTAAATATTATATTATTGAGTTATAATAATAAGGGTGATTATTGTTATTAGTGTTTCATTCAGTGATCTTACCTTACATTCTACATTAAATTGTTGCACCTAAAGCCCCAGTACTGACAATGGTATACAAATGCAGATGTTCTACATGTCTAAGCATATGAAGTGATTAAACTAGTCTTAATCAACTCACCCTTTTTTACAGAAACCATGATCCAGCTCATCACAACTTCAGATATAATCTGCATGCACAATACTTAAGTCAAATTCATTTACATCTCTTGACTGAAACGTTTCGCCCCCTCATTCAAGTCTTCGGATCATGCATGCTCATCAGCAGCTTGCTGATCAGCAGTTCTGCTGTCCCCAGATCAGTGTACTGTTGACTCGCAAACTGCTGTGAGCGACTTAATGTACTGTTTTGATTCGAGAGCTGCTGTCCCCGTATCAGTGTTCTGTTGACTCAAGAACTGCTGCGAGTGACTCAATGTACTGTTGGCTCAAGAGCTGCTGTCCCCGGATCAGTGTACTGTTGACTCGAGAGCTGCTGTCCCCGGATCAGTGTACTGTTGACTCGAGAGCTGCTGTCCCCGGATCAGTGTACTGTTGGCTCGAGAGCTGCTGTCCCCGGATCAGTGTACTGTTGACTCGAGAGCTGCTTTCCCAGGATCAGTGTACTGTTGACTCGAGAGCTGCTGTCCCCGGATCAGTGTACTGTTGACTCGAGAGCTGCTGTCCTCGGATCAGTGTACTGTTGGCTCGAGAGCTGCTGTCCCCGGATCAGTGTACTGTTGACTCGAGAGCTGCTGTCCCGGGATCAGTGTATTGCTGACTCGAGAGCTGCTGACCCAAGATCAGTGTACTGTTGACTCGAGAGCTGCTGTCCCGGGATCAGTGTACTGTTGACTCGAGAGCTGCTGACCCAGATCAGTGTACTGTTGACTCAAGAGCTGCTGTCCCGGGATCAGTGTACTGTTGACTCGAGAGCTGCTGTCCCTGGATCAGTATACTGTTGACTCGACAGCTTCTGTCCAGGGATCAGTACAATTGACTTGCAAACTGCTGTGAGATGTACTGTTGACTCGAGAGCTGCTGTCCCCAGATCACTGTACTGTTGACTCAAGAGCTGCTGTCCCAGGATCAGTGTACTGTTGACTCGAGATCTGCTGCACCCGTATCAGTGTACTATTGACTCAAGAACTGTTGCGATGGGATCATTTTCATATGTTGAAAAAACTGTAATACAATCAAGTCATAAACATATTTCCAGTATGTTTTATTTGTTATACTTTCTGCTGTGCAGCAAAATACACCAGAAACATACCGCCCCTTAAACACACGCATGCTCAGTGTCAGCAGCTCATCGGTTCTTAGTATGTTGGACACATCCGAAAGAGGCATTCTCAGTTCAGTGGACCGTTGACTCGAGAACTGTTATGAGCGACTCATTGTACTGTTGACTCGAGAACTGTTGCGACCCGAGCTCTCAGTCCGATTTGTGAACTAGCTGAAGCGGCTCATTGCAAAGAATAGTTAGGAAAAGCAGATATCGCCGGTTCTAGGATCATATTATTCACAGTTATAGGCTCATTTCGAGTTGGAGTGTCATGCATGTCCGAGAAACAGGTTAAGATAGAGTAACTTGTTGATCAGTGTTGACTCGAGATGTGAACTGTCTCAAACGATTCAGTCTGATTTGCTGAAGTGGTTCAACTCGTTCACTAAAAAGAACCGGTTCAAAAGAATGATTCGTTCACGAACTGGACATCATTACTCTCCTGAGTGTGTGCGTGATATAAACCATTGGACTTCAGAGAATATAAAAATAAAAATAAAGCTTTTATGGCTTGAAGGTAGCTTAGATAGCTTAAAGAAAGATAAAATATCTATGATATTAAACCAGATGTATTATTATTCAGGAAGCAACGTGCTGACAATTGACAAATGTAACGACGCATGAAATCAATGTCGCTAGATGCATTTTGTGCTCATATATTTGCATGTTTCGGGACTAATACTCATGGTTTACACCAATCAACATGAGTATTGTCTATTTACTAAAGTTTATTTTGTTAACGTACACATGTTACGGCTTTAATTGGATGTGTGTGCCTTAGCAGGTGGAAGGAATGCAGCTTTTCAGACGCAGTCTAACCCTATCACACACAGTTCAAAAGCGGAAGAGGAGAGATGTGACACTTATTCCACCAGCGCTCTGTCCTGCTTTGTAATGACCCTGAAAGCGACGCTTTCCAACAGAATTACACCAGCTTTGTGTAAATAATCAAGGGCTGACCTGTGGGATTGAACCCCGTAATTGAAGTGATACTTCAAAGCGACGACCACCACCTTCACAAAATAATTTGTGTGTGTGTGTGAGTGTGGAAAAAGAGGGGACCATTTGAGAGGGACACCATCCAGTTTGTGTGTATGTGTCCGTTTCATTGGACAGGGACAGCTCTGTGGGAAGGTCTCATCTCCCCTACAGCTGCTCGCTACATCCCCATCTCATCATTGTTCCCGCTCTGTCCTTCTTTCTCGTCTCCTCTCACTCATTAAATGAGTGACACAAATGCAACATTAAGTTGCGTTGAGGCCACAAATGGATAAATATAATCAAATGATCTGATGTAATGTATTCTTTTCCAGCATTGCACAAATGTGTATTGAGAGTCATTTTCCAGGGTGTGGAATGACTCTCTTCAATGACATTTTATAGTTTTTACTTTTTTTTTTTGCCAATCCACATGCAGACAGATAATGGCATATTTTATTGCATGTTAAAACAAAAGTTTAAACTTTTAAATAATGTATATTTAAATCAATCTAGCCTCTGTGAATGCAAAACAATGTTGCAACAGCTAATGCACCACTACAACATCGACAAAAGAATGACTGCTGTTGAACGAAGACCTAACACCTTTTCATTAATATTCATGGATGTCACTGGGGGGAATTTATCATCATTTATCAACATTTAAGGCTAATTATTATGACTGACATGATGGGTAAATGAGGTCAGTACAGAGTGTCAAAAACATTACAGACCCTGATTTACAGAGGAGTTTAGCATATAGAGAGCTTTTTAAAATGCTGTTTCACACTTCGGCCCATTCAAACGCAAAAGTGCAAATCAATAAATGACTCTGATCACCAATTAAATTAAAGCAATAAGTTTCAAGAGGCCATGCATTTATTTGACCACAGTTAAAGGATGTTGTTACACACAACAGATTTTATAAAATGGCGGCAACAGCAATATGATCATGTCACCAAGATTTAATAAATAAATGTATTAATAATAATCAGAATGTACATTTCTACTGCTATGTAGTTAATTAGCCAAACTTTAGGTAATATTGTAAATATGTAGACTTTGCACATTAATATACTGTAAAAATCAAATGATAATATATATTTCTAATTTACATACTTTAAATCAGTGGTTCTCAAATGGTGGGCCAAAACCATGAACAAATCTATGCAAAGTAAAAGAAGTTGTTTGTTTGCAACAAGGATCAAAATTGTGTGTGTGGTGTACCATTGATAATTGGCTGCCAAGAACATGCAACCTATTTAAGAGACATTTAGAAACCAATAATAAACCAATTTATAAATTCCACTGTTTGATTTAAGGGCACTTTTGTACAATTATTTTGGTTCTGTGTTGGGTCACCACTTGATGTCTAATGTAAAATCTGGGTTCTAAAGCAGAACCTCTGTTTAAATTGTCTTTTAAAAATGTCTTCTTTCTAGCAATAGCCTAGAGAAGGATAGGAAGCCGCCCTACACATGTCACTGGAATTTACATTGTGCCAACTCAGTGTTCACCACTACACAAGCCATAAAATCCATCTCTACAGGAGCTGTAAACTCCAGATATTGGTTTATTTTGGAATTATTTACTTGCCCTTTTAGGTAAACATTCTCAGTCTTTAAAATTGTACACAATCAAGCACATAAAACAAAAAAGCATGTATGGGTAATTCTGCAAAATCAGTGCCTTTGCCTTTTCCTTTTTTAAAAAGGTGATTTCTAAAGTGCATTTCTGTACAATTTAAACATTGTCAAAAACATTTATTTAAGTATTAATAAACTGCACTGTGCCATCACAATCTGAATGTAAAAATTGTATTATACATTGGGGTATAGTTATGCCTTCAAACATGTAACTGGGTTGACTGTTGTGATGTAAGAGACTTTTACACAACTAGTCTTGTGGGTCTTTTATTTTGAAGCTTGGATTCTCAGTTCTTGTCTTGTCTTAGTTTAATAACCCTTAAGGGCCCGATATACTTCCAGAGAAGTTCTTATTCCATTTCCGTTCAGGGGTAAAAATAAGTTCTAAACAGCTTAGCAACGGTATACTGTTTGAAAACATTCATACACTGGTCACACAACTGTGGAAGGCATATAGAACAGCATTTAAATATGAGGATGCTCAGTAAAATCTTCACTAATATGACATTAAAATGTGTTATTAATGACTTTTTGCCTCATTCTATGAGTATAATTGACATGAGATCAGTAAAAAAGCTGTTTTATCCACTCAATGATGATTTAAAGTAATATATATATATATATATATATATATATATATATATATATATATATATATATATATATATATATATACAGTAGAACATTTTTAATTTGTCTTGTTTAGATACTGAACTCATGATGCTAATGCGCTAACACGATATACATGGCCATAATATGTGCTGATTGCATTCTGTTATTGTAATTTATGATGACACTGATACTACTGCAAAGACTGGTTTGTAAAAGAGTGTTAATGTTCAAAATAAAGACAAAAGAATGGTGTTAGAGGCATATCTTACTTTATACAGATGTGTGAATGGCTTTCGGCTGCAGATGGCACATGAGTGAATGGGCACTTGAGAGTATTTGAGTAGATTTTATGCCTTATGTAGACTAATTAAACAAACAAAAAAACAAAAAATAATAATAATTGCATGACATAATCTTTCACACCGGTGTATTCAAGCTGAATACTGACTAAAAAACGTAAACAAAGTAGTAGGTGGAGCATCAGGCCATACCTACAGATGACGTGGATCAATGGCAGCAAGAAGGTGTTTAGCAGTCGGTTAGAAGTTTTTCTAAATGTTCGCCCAGGCGAGCTGGTACGAACCACCAAAACAAATGCAAAAACACCATGTTTTTTGCCAGATTGATGTCATACCCATTCATTCTTTGAATTCGTATGAAGTATATCTGGGCCTTTACGGATTGCTTTCAGGTGTTTCTAGTTTGTTCATTAGTTCTGTGTATTTATAGCCCTAGTTTTTTCCTGTTTTTGTCTTGCATTGTTTGTTGTATTTGTTTCATATGGTGAGTCCTTATGCTGCATTCCATTCAACTCATAAAGTCGGATTTTCCAACTTCCTACTAGGAAAAGTGCAATGGAACGCCACTTGAAGTCGGAATTCCAACTACCAAACTCGTGCAGAAATTTTCAACTCTGATTTTGCCGACATGTCTTCACCCAGGAAGATATACAAAGTAATTGATAAAAATTCAATTTTATTAAATAATATCGATAAATGTGTCAAAAGTCCTACATACATGATATTAAAGTATGTTTAACAAACTCCTGCAGAGACAGGCATACAAAATATGGTAAATTATACTCTCTTTTGATAATCATACACCTGTAGCACAAATGCTAGCATTGCGGCATTGTTTATCAAGTGGGTTGCTAGGAGACATCTCTGGTGACAGTTGAACCCCTGCTAAGCTAACAGGATCACTAAAGTTTCCGAGCATCTGATAATTAAATGCCTTTATGGTCGGAGATCGGAGATATCAAGCAGGAATATCCCACATCCGACTTGAATGGAACACAACATTAGCCTTGTTTCTTTGGTGTTATACCTTTTGTTTATATTTACTAATAAAAGTTCTGCACGTTCGCTGTCTACGACTCGCCAGATTCTTCAACATTACAACGGTAACAGAGTTGACAGTTTTACAGTTTATTTAGCCATTACTAGATTTATGCTCAAGGTCTTGATACTACTAGGTGCTAATTTGAAATATATTTTAATGCTGATATTTCTACAAATATCTACTTTTTAATTATCAATTGTTTTCTGTACAAAATCATGGTAACAGGGATAACAATTTTAAGATCGACCCCTACTGACAACCATTTGATTGAGTACATTTGTTCCCTCAACTGAATTGAGTAATGGCATCCCCAAAACTTTTGTAATTAAGTTCAATTAACTTGGTGTCCATATAGAAATAACTTTTTAGTTTAATGTAACTAGATGCAAGTAGACTTATCTCAGATTTGCTATTTAAATAATGTTGTTTCAACTGTTGTTAATAATTTGAATTGAATTGATTCAATTTAAATCAATCAATAGCACAGATCAAATAAAGATTATTACTGATTCTAGATCAGTCATTAAATAAACTTAATTCTCCAAAGAAATGCATATTTACCTGCACTTTAACTGCACATGCACAAAGAGAATTAGTCAACAGGCTCCAACTTGACCAAATGGGACACTGATCACACTAATGGTGACATCACACAAAACAACTATTTGCAACAAAACAACATAAATAATACTACAAAAGAAACAAAACCTCTATAAATCTTAACTATTTAAATGCCCCAATAACTTCCATTTGACCAAGGAAACATAATTTAGAAATTCAAGCGCAAAGCATATTATGGGTAAACATTTTGTACTCAAAACCTTTAAGTTTATAGACTTAAAATAAATTGTTAACCCTAATGCTCAAAAATAATTAATTGTTTTGAGTAGGGGAAAATGAAATCAGAGTATTTAGCACTCTTTCTTTTGAGTTCACGAAACTGAGAACTATTAAGTAACCAGAATTGTGTTATTGTTTTAAGTTTAATGAACTTACCTCTTTAAATTTACAGGAATTTAAATTTAACTGAAACTGGGCAGGGGATTTCTATTTCCCTGCATGCTTTGCATGGCACTCGACAGGGAGGGTAAATGTTAAAATGATGTGTTATATAATGTGACATTTTGCAAGATGAATGTAAAGGGGAGATTTGTTAGTGTTAAATGTTTTGTTGTGTTATTTAGAAGAGTTTCTGTTATGTTTAAGTTTTGGGGGTTACCATTGTGAATAGTGGAGCTTGAGCTTAGGTTGAGGACAGGTGCGTATTAACGCACAGGCTTACTGGGGCTTAAACCCCAGGGCCTGCGGCTGCAGGGGGGCCCTGGACTCCCAGGATAGGGTTCCCGGTCGTGGCATCAGCCACGTATACTCCCACGTCAATGTTTGCATGAGGGAGTGTATGTAAATGCGTTTGCGGGAGACACGGAAGTAAACACAGAGACGGTGCTCAACGGCTAAACTCATCCGTGTAGCACATGGTCACATGGTGACAATGCCCCCCCCCCCTCCAATTCTAGCTAGGTTCCCCCTACTTGAGGTATTTAAGATGTGATTACTTGTTAATTTTAAGTTCAGCCAAAGAGTTTTAAATTTTAAGTGAAGTGCCATCAAAATGTACGAGTTAGCTTACTCAATATTTCAAGTTTAGATCAATCAACACGCATGAGTAGTCAAAATCTGACAGTTCTGCTCACTGAAACTTGTAATTTATTAACTTAAAAAAATTATGTAACTGATTACTGGTACTTCAAATGTTTTGAGTTGTGTTAACTTATTTGGGTTTATAGTGTATGGATTTTTAAGATAAATAAGTTCAATTAAATTAAATATGAGTTATGAGCCCAAAACCTGACATTTCAAGTAATATTTAGTAATAACTTGATATTTCCAGTAGAATAGTGATAAAAAATGATGACACTCTTACTTGTACTTGTAGAGTTCACATTTTGAGAGGATTATGGTCATTATTACATAATTTGTTTTATAAAAATAATACATTTAACATTTTTAATAATCACATTTTTTTTAATTGAATTGTACATTTATTTTAATTAGGGTGAGTTATGCTGATAACAAGGTTGACACATAACTTTTTTGGACACAATTTAAGTAATTAAAAACAATTATTATATCCACTAAAACATATATATTGAGAGAGAGTGTGAGATAATAAATACTAGCTTATATTCACTGAACATTTCTAGAAGGTATATAAAAACTCCTTTACGTCATTGCTTAAAAACAATCCAGTTTAAATTAATCACTGCCAGAGTTCTCTTTTTATGCATGATACATTGGTGTTATTTTGTTATTTTAAAATCTTGTTGTTAGCCTAATTCAGATGTCTGTCGTCTGTCTAAGTTTAATATTGATCTATCTTCATGCTTAAATGCATAGTGTTGTATATTGTCTGCCATCTTTTTATGGCCATATCATAAGCAAATTTCCATTCTTTGGCAAATTGAATGGGTAATACACTGTAAACTAAACTAATCTACCCATGGATGAGTTGGAAACACAGGGTAGGAAAGAACACTTAAAAATAAAGTTACAAGATTGTTGCTGATGTGTTAAGAAAATGTCCTATAATAACACATAAACATAGAGCACAAACACAAATACTGGCATCAGCTATTCATTTTTAAAGACATTGTTTACACATAAGTTAATGAGGGACACAAAATGCACCAATTTCATGAAACGACTCGTAAACTGTGGTATGTTGTGAATGTGTTGACAACTGTGTTGAGATCATGCGCTCAAACATGTTCTTCCTCATTGCAAGTGAATCCATATTGAATGTAGTCTGGGTTATCTTCTTATACCTTGTTATATCTAAGGGAGTTTTTTTCCTTGCTGCAGTCACCCATGGCTTGCTCTCTGAGGGGATTTGTATGGCACAATTTTCTACTGCTTTGAAAAAATATGTATTGTGAAAAGCGCTATACAAATAAAACAGACTTGACATTACTTGGAAATCAGTGGTCTTCGTGAAGACCTATTCGGGAAGTAGAGCTTACTCGTGAAGACAAGCAAACAAACATGCAGACAGGCACACATCCAGAAATGCGCACACGGTTAGATTGATCCCAGGTCCTGCTCTAGCTAAGGGCCTCCTTCCCTCATTAATTTTATTGAGTCCTCCAGATGGGAAACAAAATATTAATTTTATTCAGCCTAAGGCGTGGAGCCGTGTGAAGGTGCTTCGTAAATCAGAGGGCTCCGGCGAAGCTGCAATATCGCAGGAAGACCGCAGAGGCCTACGGGTGGGCCGAGGCTTCAGTTTGTCATAAATGTAATTAATTGAATGCCGTGGAATGATGAATCGATCAGAACACGTGGAGCAGACGTTACTTCCTTAGAGTCATGGCAACCGCACACCAAATTATGCAAATTAATTGGCCCTACCAATGTGGCATAAAATGCAAGTGCTACTACGCTGCATGGTACATTAGTCGGTTCATCCAATAAAAACTGAATTCTTTACAAGTGAATCCTTGAGTCAAAGTGCGCAGGGAAAGCTTTTCATTTTCAACACAGATGTGAGAATCTGGCAGCATTTTGCAGCCCGTTTCTGGCGGAAAACGGCATAGGGATAGTCGCATGTGTGAATGTGAGAAAAAGTGAGAGAGAAAAGGGCAGAACAGATGAGACAGTCTCTTGACCGTGACCACAATGACATCTGGTATGTAAGCAGTGAAAATGTTGCTTATTGAAATTCTGTTGCCTCAAAGTGATCATCTCAGACCTGTGTCCAACTATAATGTCTCTTCGTTTTTTTGACCCACTCAAGCGAGGAGACCAAGTAACACTGATTTGTCCACAGTGTTGCTCTACCACCTGCTGCTCTGCTGCTCAAATTGCTATTGTCAACACACACACACACACACACACACACACACACACACACATGTTGGTGCGGCTATCCTTATGAGGACTCTCCAAAGACATAATGATTTTTATAATGTACAAACTATAGATTCTATCCCCTAACCCTACCCCTAAACCTAACCCTCACAAAAAACTTTCTGCATTTTTACATTTTCAATAAAACATTGTTTAGTATGTTTTTTAAGCGATTTGAATTATGGGGACACTATAAATGTCCTCATAAACCACATTTATAGCATAATACTCTTGTAATTACCAGTTTGTAACCAAAAAAAATGTCCTCGTAAACCACCCAAACCCACCCACCCACACACATACATAAACGTACACACACTACATGGCTCTAATTAAAGAGACAGTCCAATGAATGCCACTCATTCGTGATGGAGCTTGTCATATGGGTGGATTATGCTAATTGTCCATCCATCTAGGAGCTTACATCAACTTAATTTACACAAATCCTCTGACTTGGACCTCTGAATTCATGTCTGTTATGATCAAAGGCAAGAGAGATAATTCACACAAGAAGGATATTACATATGAATATCTGGTTTTAGGGTTTCAAGAAATGTGAAATGCATTTTTGATGCACAGACAAATATGTCCATCTTAAAGGAATATTTCGTGTTCAATACAAGTCAAGCTCAATCGACAGCATTTGTGGCGTAATGTTGATAACCACAAAAATGTATTTCGACTTGTCCCTCCTTTTTTTTAAAAAAAAAAAAAAGGTGGTGCACTTACAATGGAAGTGAATGGGGCCAATCTGTAAACGTTAATATTACTCACTGTTTCAAATGTATAGCCATAAGACATAAACAATATGCGTATTAACATGATTTGCTCTAAAATCGCTTACTAAACTTTTCTGTGTAAAGCTATATCTAATTTTACTTATAATATTTGAACTTTGTTGCCATGACAAAGTATTTATAACATGTAAGTTTAAATGGTCACTACTTGGCAAGTAATTAATGAAAGTTGCACTTTTTAATGCCTGTTGCTATAACTGCATGTAAATGATTTATAATGCATTTATTAATGATTAATTAGTCATTAACCTTTGCGCTGTTTTCGTTTTATGCTAACAAATTTTGTGTTCCTGGTCAAAAATGACTGGCCCACTAATATTGTTTGTAAATCTCTCATAATTTGTTATCACAACAATTATATTAAGGGTTGGTAAAGCCATAAAAAAGATGATAAAGCCATGTATTATATAATGTTGTAAAGGTCTCAATTAGTAGAATGCATTGAGCCAATTAGTTTCACTCAAGAGGTGAGTTTCACTTCACTGCAGTGAGTTTTAGTTAAATATAAATATATTGATTATTGATTAGCATGTTATTTTATCAATATATTTTATTTTTGAGGCATCGATATATTAAAATTAGCTGACATTTAAATTAGAAGCCCAACTGGAATACTTTCCAACTCAATCAGTTGGCCTCTGTTTAACAGTCTGGCGTAATAGCGTTTGGAGACCACAAGAGGGTGATATAACTGACGTCGGTTGTGCTCATGATCGCACACACATCTGGGTAGCTCAGCGAGTTTTGACGCTTACTACTACGCTGGAGTCACGAGTTTGAATTCAGGGTGTGCTGAGTGTCTCCAGCCAGGTCTCCTAAGCAACCAAATTGGTCTGGTTGCTAGGGAGGTTAGAGTCACATGGGGTAACCTCCTTGTGGTCATGATTAGTGGTTCTCGCTCTCAATGGGGTGCGTGGTAAGTTGTGCGTGTATCACGGAGAGTAGCATGAGCCTCCATGTGCTGCGAGTCTCCACGGTATCATGCACAACAATCCACTTGATAAGATGCACGAATTGACGGTCTCAGAAGTGGAGGCAACTAAGACTTGTCCTCCGCCACCCGAATTGAGGTAACCACGCCACCACGAGGACCTACTAAGTAGTGGGAATTGAGCACTCCAAATTGGGAAAAAAGGGGATGAAAAAAGGAATAAACAAAGTGATGTTGATGAATTTGCAGGTTAGTGAAACTGGTGTAACTAGGGATTCCTCCCGTCCCATAAAATATGGGATCATCTCGTATTTAAAGATAAAATGATGCGTCCCGTTTTGAATCAATAAGGGACGCGATTTGTCCCGTATTTAAGCTGGTCAGATGGCATCACAGTGAAATCGTTCCAGATCGCCAGTTTTACATTGATATAAGTTGAAAAATTTGCCTACAGTGGGTGAGAGACCATCTACACATTGTGCTAAAACGTGCTAATACTGTGGAGGGTATGGTAAGGGACCATCTGAAAAGTCCACAAGTGGTGGTAAAACTGTGGAGTTTTTTCTATATAAATGTTCAGTAAGATCAAAATGAATACAATCATAAAGACAAGTACAGGTGAAGGAAAAAAAAATTAACAAATAAAATAAATAAAAATTATTAAAAAAAAAAAACATATGTATAAATCATCCAAAATGTATACATAAATAAGATAAAGAAGACAAATAATCAAAAAAATTAAAATAAATATATTTTTAACATATAAATGATGTATTTTTTTTTTAAGTCATGGGTCAGGATTCACAAGTGATCTAATTTTGTTTGAAAATGTTCCTAATTTTATTCCAATTGTATAAAAAAAAAAAATCTATATATAAAAAATAAAAAAAAATCTATAAAAAAAAATAATAAAAAAAAAATAAAAAGAAATTGTACGAAAATAAAAGTAATCTGGATCAAAATGACCGGAACACAACATAAGGGTCAATGAACCCCTTTATAAAGGGGGAACCCAATGCAAAGTGTTACCCTAAACACTTAATTATTATTATAATTTTTTATTGATTCATTAATTTTTACAAAGTGAGGTACAGGATAGATGCTGTTGATAGAACTTAACTCATATTTACTTCAACTTAAAACTTACAGGTGCCCAAATATTATTTCCTGTTATTAACAGAATTAAATTTAATTAAATAACATGACTTAGAATTTACTATAAGATCAAATTTAATTGAACAAACTTTATTTTTATGAAAACATGTTTACAAACACTGTAGCACACACACCAGACAGTAGAAACGTTTGAAGACATCATGTGTCACACATCCGTGCCCACACGCTTTTCTCGTGTCATTCTCCCACAAAATGGCAGTGCAAGGCAGAAGGAAAGACGGCACAGATCACGAAAAGAGACAAGAACGAGTGACATCTTTCTTCTAATAACAGAGAATGTCCCTTCCAACAGCACTATCCTTCTCCCTTTTTGAAATACACGTGTCACTGCAAAGTGACAAATAGCACATATTAATTAGGTACTAGACTGGGCAAGATTGCTGTTATTAACAGGGAAGGGGAAGGTCGGATTTAATTGCCTGTGACATCAAAGTCAAGTGACTGGTATTTCAAGCATCATTTAAAATGTTTGATATGGAAGCCATTGTTCTCACATAAAGGAGCGTCTAAAAATACAAAAGGAGAATGATGGGGAGGAGAGACAGTGCTCAGGCGGTTATCTGCAGCCTGACTGCTAATATCTCTAGTTCTGCTCGTAAAATGACTGGCTCCTAATGGTTCCTAATCTGTTCTCTTTGCTTTTGAGCTAGTTTTTCTGCATCTACAAGGGTTTGTACAGTTGAATTTGACCCTCAAGCTTATTTCTTCTTGAAGTGTTCTCCTGTTCTATTTTTTGAATATTTGAATAAAAAAAAAAATTAAAAAAATTAATTCTGCAACTGATCAACTATTTACCGAATCTACTGTGAAAAATGATATATTATATATTAAACACATTTGGAATTTCTTCCAAATCAACAGACGTAGGGCACTGATGAGCTGAAATTATTTAGCTATAAAGGATATTAATAGCATTGTACATTTACTTGTACCTGAAACCTTGAACTTCTAATTATTATCAGCGAGCATTTTGACATAAATAAGTGCATCACTTCTAGTGTACAATTAGGTTGATGGCACTCATGATGGGGATTACAGAAAAATGGTATGAACTGGCAGCGGTCTGGCTAATGATCGGGAGGGGCAAACAGTGCAGAGAGAGCACCATAGGGTTAGTCGACTATCACCATGGCAACAGCACGCTCGCATTCTGTGGTCCCCAACCCTAAAATTAGTGCTGAGGTGCATGGCTCCAAAACACATTCCAGGCTCACTTTGACAGACATCCATTTTGGCAAGCTGTAACAGCCAACAAAATCACCAAAAAACAGCAAGATCACCTATGGTATACCTGTATGCTACCACTAGACAGACAGTTGCGATAGAAAAACTCTATAGTCTGCCTCATGAACAAGCACTCAGTTTGCAGCGGCGTTATGTGCTTTGGGGGCCCTTCACTCTCGTTGCTGTTTCAAACACATCCACCATCTGCTAGCCACAACCATTCAGCATTTATCATCAATCCCAGGCTGAGGGTTACAGGCCCCTCGAGGAAGGAACTTGAGTCCATTCAAAACCATCACATCATGAGTGTATCCATATTAGAGTACACACTGCCCACAGCCGATGCAGAAAACCTAGTACAGTAAAGCCATCTTGGTCCTGTACCATCCTCTATCTATTTCCATGCTGATTTTATTCCGCTCTAAATGGAATGTTAATGCAAACACTGTCAGCGGCAGGTCTTTAGATGTTCTGTCTCATGCATATAACATAGCTTAGCGCTGCCTCCAGAGTCTGCCATTCTATAAGACTCACCAGGTGCATGGCTCGGCAAATTATCAGATCAACAGGGAGGCGACTACAACATCCTGATGATCACATGGCCGCACGCCACATCATTTAGAAAATAGCCTATTCGTTTTTCTTTCTTTTTGCCAGCATTAAAGATAATTTACTGACATTCAACTCCTGATTTGTACCGAGAAACATTTTAGGAGTAAACCACCAGCTGAGGTGCATGTTAACGAATTTGAGTACTGTATGATTTTAATGTTGGAGATGTGTTATGTGAAATGAAAAAGATTTTTTTTTTTTTTATGGAGTATATAAATCGTCAGCATAGCATGAGTACAGAGCCAATGAAATACAGATAGCATCTAACCATAAAGGCAAATAGGAATATAGGATGGGAATGAATTATGGTAAAGTGCATTTCATAACATCTCAAGTATTCTATAAACAAATTAATCTCTATTGTAATTGAATCTTTCAAAGTGAGCCCACTTAGAACATGCTTCATAACAAATCTATTCTTTTCATGGGGGGCTTTTAGCTCTTGCAAAAAGGGTGTTTTACCTCAAATACTTTCCTTTCACTTGTTGAACAGTTCTTAAAAAACTTTTAATTTAATCACCAAAATGACAAATAAGTATTTTGTGATAATTTCAAGTATTCTATTTAGCTAAATACATTTTCAACATTTTAAAAGGTGTTCAGTGTTTTGGTAGTTATTGTTGCTTTTTTGTGTCAAATCACACATGCACACACACACACACACACACACACACACACACACACATACATATATACAGTATATATAGTATGTACACTGGCGGCCAAAGGTTTGGAATAATGTACAGATTTTGCTGTTTCAGAAGGAAATTGGTACTTTTATTCACCAAAGTGCCATTCAGCTGATCACAAAGTATAGTCAGGACATTACTGATGTAAAAAAAAAAAAAACAGCACCATCACTATTTGAAAAAGGTCATTTTTGATCAAATCTAGACAGGCCCCATTTCCAGCAGCCATCAATCTAACACCTTATTCTTGAGTAATCATGCTAAATTGCTCATTTGGTACTAGAAAATCACTTGCCATTATATCAAACACTGCTGAAAGCTATTTGGATCGTTAAATGAAGCTTAACATTGTCTTTGTGTTTGTTTATGAGTTGCCACAGTATGCAATAGACTGGCATGTCTTAAGGTCAATATTAGGTCAAAAATGGCAAAAAAGAAACAGCTTTCTCTAGAAAATCATCAGTCAATCATTGTTTTGAGGAATGAAGGCTATACAATGCTTGAAATTGACAAAAAACTGAAGATTTCATACAAAGGTGTACACTACAGTCTTCAAAGACAAAGGACAACTGGCTCTAACAAGGACAGAAAGAGATGTGGAAGACCAGACGTACAACTAAACAAGAGGATAAGTACATCAGAGTCTCTAGTTTGAGAAATAGATGCCTCACATGTCCTCAGCTGACAACTTCATTGAATTCTACTCGCTCAACACCAGTTTCATGTATAACAGTAAAGAGAAGACTCAGGGGTGCAGGCCATTTTGGAAGAATTGCAAAGAAAAAGCCACTTTTGAAACAGAAAAAAATATATATATATAATAATAAAAGAGTGGGCATGGAAACACAGACATTGGACAACAGATAATTGGAAAAGAGTGTTATGGATCTTAACCCCATTGAGTTTCTGTGGGATCAGCTAGACTGTAAGGTGCGTGAGAAGTGCCCGACAAGACAGCCACATCTATGGCAAGTGCTACAGGAAGTGTGGGGTGAAATGTCACCTGAGTATCTGGACAAACTGACAGCTAGAATGCCAAGGATCTGCAAAGCTGTCATTGCTGCACGTGGAGAGTTTTTTGATGAGAACTTTTTTGAAGTAGTTTAAGAAGTTCTGAATAATTTTTCAAATTGTAAAAGTAATTTTTCACATTATTAATGTCCTGACTATACACTGTGATCAGCTGAATGCCACTTTGGTGTATAAAAGTACCAACTTCTTTACATAAGAGCAAAATCTGTACATTATTCCAAACTTTTGGCAGCCAGTGTGTGTGTATATATATATATATATATATATATATATATATATATATATATATATATATATATATATATATATATATTAATGCTGTCAGTTGATTAATCACATAATTTTTCATAGTAAATCACGATTAATCGCAGATTTGGAAAGCGCTGAAGATTCACTCTAAATATACTTTTTTTTCTTGTCAAAATGCATTTATTTCCTCCTTAGGAAAGAAAACAATAAAATATGTAACAATATAATGCTTTATTAACATTTTCCAAATAAAGCCTTTCACAGTATAAAGATAGTAACAGATAGTACTGTAACATTAAACGTTTCCCAAAGTCTAAGTGGGAGTTTGACTAATTGAAATAACTAGTATCCCCATTGGTTGCATATTCAATGGGCGTTAAATCTCTTAAACTCTCATCCTCCACAATATTAATCTGCCAGCAGACTGTGGCTATCCGCTTTCCTACACCAATCATGATTCGCATCAGGGCGTCAAGCACCACTTTGAACTGCACATGAAAAGTGCTTGCAAACAAAAATGTCTCATTCTGCGTTATGGTGATAGTTAAAATTTGGCGTGCATCTGTGGTAATGCGCCTTACTTAGGCTGAAAAATACTTGATTTCTGTCACAAGTTCCATCTAGGTTTGTTTTGTTAAAAAAATAGCATTAAGAGCTCCTTTCCCCATCACTTTATTACTGACACTGAATCACTGCTGTGTGTGTTTGCGGTGTGTGCATCAGTGTAATGACTCCGGGTGGACACATCACATATATAAATATATAATAAATAGTATATTGTATACTATTTATTATATAGTTATATATGCGATGTGTCCACCCGGAGTCATTATGCCTGAAAACGAACTACATTCTTTATGTATATTTATATACATTATACTTAATTTTTATAAATATTATGCACGTATATCACATATATAAATATATAATAAATAGTATATTGTATACATTGTATACTACATATTGTATACTACATTCTTTATGTATATTTATATACATTATACTTAATTTTTATAAATATTATGCACGTATATCACATATATAAATATATAATAAATAGTATATTGTATACTATTTATTATATAGTTATATATGCGATGTGTCCACCCGGAGTCATTATGCCTGAAAACGAACTACATTCTTTATGTATATTTATATACATTATACTTAATTTTTATAAATATTATGCACGTATATCCTACTATATATTATACTTATATATTATACTATAAATAAGCAATTAATCATTGAAACTGACAAAGAATTCAATGCAACCTCTAAAGTCATAGAATATGCCATCTCTAAATTCATGAATATAATGGTTTATAAACTTCTAAAATAGATCAATCAAGTGTGTATGTTGACGTTGGTAATGTCTCTTATTTGATCATGATGAATGACAGGATAAATTATGTTGTTTTAGAGTTAGCTGTACACTCTTCCTTCATCAAAACCTGTTTCACTCATTCAGAAGTAATAATTCATAACTGACTGTCTTCGTCTCAGCATGAGAAGTTATCAATCAGTATCAGCAAAAATGAAACAAGTGTCAGTACTATCAGATGAGTGATATGATAAATATGGCAATAAGTGATGGCACTTATCCAATTTTAAAGCAACAGAAAACTGCCAAACTGTCTGATTGTGTAGACTTTCAAGCACTGACATAAAATAATCAAATATATAATACATTTGTGCAAATTTAGTTTATTGTAGTGACAGACTGATATATCAGCCATGGCTGCATTTCCCAAAAGCATCGCAAGCTTAAGCTGATCATAGAGACCATTGGCACCAATGGTTTCTACAATCTACTTAGGCTTACGATGTTTTTGGGAAATGCAGCCCAGGTCAATTAACTGGCCGGTGTTTGATATTTTGAGATTATCGACATTAGCTGATAACTTGGATTGGCCTGTTAAACAGGATTGACCGTTTAACAGAAGTGGTCATTCTGCCTCATCAAAATTTACCAATAGGTCAATGGATAGTGCACATTTTTTTAGTGTTCATTTAAATTCAGCAATTTTGTATACATCTTATTTGCTACCACTAAATTGTGCTATATTATATCAGCACTGTATTGGCCATTGGCCACCTTGCTATTTAAAAATCAGTATCGCTGGGTTCCTACAGGCATGAAAAACCAGGAAATATCAGGACATTTTTAAATCGTTTTTCCATGCCTGAAAAAGTCATGAAAATTTATAAAATTTTAAAATTAATGGAAAACATAATGGACATTTCTATAGTGAATTGACATTTTTGTGATTAGCTCTGCTCTACAATATTTCATTGGCTAGATATGGCTCTATTTGAGCTCTTTTGAGTCTTTTTAATGAATCTTCCAAACCGGTTTACAAATTGGTCTAAAGAATTAATTGATCTGAATCAAAATGATTTTTAAAAAATCCTTATCCTGTAAACCCAAAGGACTGGAAATGTCATAGAAAAGTCATGGATATTCATTGGTCAAAAAGGATGGAAACCCTAGTATCAGCACTGGCCATAAACTTGTATTAGTCGACTACTAGATTATTGTGCAACAATATGGAGAGTTAATCAAAAAAACAGCATGAGACCGTGAAAACAGAAATATTGGAGCGGAATAAAAAATGTAAACACGGCTCACACCACTACCAAGAGACTAACCCTAAATTTACACTCAGTGCCTTGTGTCATTCTTCTGATGGGCAAGGGTTGGAGCTGCAATTGTGTAAATGACAAAACACACACACAAACATTTGCATTGTGTGCTTAGTGGTCTTACAGGGAGGGGTACGGAGAGATAATACATATTGGTAAGTTGCTGGGGTTGTCCCCAACAGAACCCGTCCCTTGATGGGTCACAGATTGGAATTATAATGAGTGGGATTACCAAAGCACCCCTCTATTCCGACACACACACTCACACATCACCCCTGTGTGACAGCGCCATGACACTGGGCTCTGCCCTGTGTGGAATACAGGAAGCCGAGTGCCAGTGACGAACATACTGACGTTAATTAACAACATCTGACACAGATGCTATGCTTGTACTCGCACAAGAGGTGGTCCCGCACATTATTACATTTTGGGTTGCTTCCTTTCATTTTGCGCCACCATTTCCACACTTTTCTTGTCTCTCCATTTTTAATCTACTTGACACACTGTCCTCTCTGTACGTCAGGAATGCAGGGATTGAACAGGCAATGTAATTAGGCTTGTGCTTAATTTTCAATAAACTGCTCTTTTGTAATATCCTCTCCAAAAAAAAGGCCGTGTTATTTGCACTCTCACCTTCATTTGCTCCAATCTGTTTAAGTCTGCAATTCATAAAATATTGTGACATAAAACCTGACTGTCAGGCCACATATGGTGAGCTTTCAACCTTCGGGCTCCATAAGAGATGTACAGCTCTAGAGATAATTGACCTCTGGAGATGGAATATATATTGTACTGTAATAATAAGAATGGGGGAAGTAAGAAAATATGTTCCTGTCAATCCATCAGAAGGTGTTGAAACAAAAGGATCATGGTTGAACTCGTTATTACACCATACCTCCGTAATTAACCCCTACCTTCTACTGTTGTTACACCATGTCGGGTGTGAGGAGAGTGATAACATATGTTTAATATCTCCTGCAACCAATCAAGGGACCAAAAACTGAAATAGACGTGTGATTCGCCCCGTTGTCTGTAAACGTGTTGATAAACGGCACATATGTCAAATCATTATTTGCAAAGATCCAATAATCCTTGAATGTGATGGATGAATCTAACGTTCAAATCAGTGCAATCTGGGGAAGGAATACAAGCCCAATGTTACCAATTCTTCTCTAAAATTGTCAAAAAAATGAGCAGTGACCTAAGTTTGCTCTTGCCCTTGTTAATTACCCTCATACATCATGTCTTAAACACCACACTGTTTACCTGCTGCGGCTTGGCCATCCTGTGTGCACCTGACCGGCAGAGAGCTGGAACGACTGATGGAGATGAGATTCATCCTGATCTCAGCATCAGGACCAGCATCATATGGGAGAGTCACCACAGAGGTCACAAAACAACGTGCTGTGTTTTTAGACAGACTAAAATGTTGGGAAATGTGCTATGAAGCCAGTGAGAACATCTGCTACCTATGCCAAATAATATTTGGCTTTACATAGAAATAGATGAGTACAAATTTGTTTAACCCTTAAATTGTCTGATTTGACCCAAATTGACAAAATGATGTTTCATTACAAATCTGTCCCCCCGCTGGAATGGCTACTTCTGGTTTTGCCTGAGAGATGTTAAAAATGTAATGCGAATAATTTGGATAGGTACATTTGATAAATCATTTGAAAATTCCAAGAGCTTTCAGCAGTCTGGAAGGCAGAAGGGGTGGGGCAGCTGAAACGTTATGCTGCCGCCACCTGCTGGTAATCTCTTTTGATTTCTCCCCCTGTGTGGCCACTTAAAAAACACCCCTAGCCGCCTCTCTCTCTCTCTCTCTCTCTCTCTCTCTCTCTCTCTCTCTCTCTCTCTCTCTCTCTCTCTCTCTCTCGCCTCAGAAGATAAACCACTGAATTCTCGTTCGTTGCATGCATGCTGTTATTACATTAAAATTTCAAATAAAACGAATAAGTGACATGCTAATAAATTGACAAATTCATTAATCATTTCAATCAGTTTTTATTGAGATTCTATAATATATATTTATAATAAAATTACTGATTATTATACAATTAATAACAGCTTCCTACTGACGCTACACTGCCACTTTTGAGAGATATTTACAGTACTTGCAAGGCAGCACTGTACTGATGTTCTTCAAACATTGGTAAATAGTATTAAAAGTATTAGTATTAACTAAATTGTCAACTTCTAAAATTATTTTAGTCCCAACCATTTAAGGTAGCTGCTAACTGCATTTTTATTTATTTAGTTTTATTCTATATATTTGGTATATACGCTTTATTGATATTTTTTTTCGAAGAATAGAGTTAGCAACACTCCCTTTAAATACATATATATATATATGCAAAAGTCTTAGACACATAAGATGTTTCACAAAAGCATTTGCCAGTGTGTCAATAAGAAAATATAAATGTTAGACTCCCAAAAATTACTTTTACAAATAGAATAGATTAGAATAGAAGAACAGGGAGCCCTGCAACAGATGTCATGGCCCCCACAAAGCTCCCCACTGAACAGCGTGTCAGTCTGAGATTACATAAAGAGACCGAAGCAATTGAGACAGCCTAGATAGATAGAAGAACTGTGGAGAATTCTCCAAGAAGCTTGGAACATCCTATCTGCCAACAACCAAGAAAAACTGTGTCCAGGTGTACCTAGGAGAATTGGTGCTGTTTTAAAGGCAAAGGTGGTCACACCGAATACTGATTAACTTTTTTATGTTTACTGGACTTTGAATGACATTAAGTGATAAATGAAAACTATTTATGTCATTATTTTTGAAGACATCCTCACTATGCAACATTTTTCACAAGCGCCTAAAACGTTTGCACAGTACTGTGTGTGTTTGTGTGTGTGTGTGTGTGTGTGTACATATATATATATATATATATATATATATATATATATATATATATATATATATATATATATTCCTTATTTTATTATTTTTTATTCAATTGTTTATTTCGTTAATTTTATATGTTTTCATTTTTATTTTTATATTTGTTGATGTTTTTCATTTACATGTGTGTATACACACACACACACACACACACACACAAGTTAAAACTATAACAAATTATAATAAACCATAAATATCAACTGCGTATGCTAGTAAAACTGCGTAAAAACAAATTAGCTAGGAAAACACTTGTTTGTGCTTATTTCAAGATTTTCAGTTGATATTTATGATATATTACAATTGTTATTGTTTTAATCATATTGTTATATAAAACAATGAAAATCTTGAAATAAGCACAAGTGTTTTCCAATTGTTTTCATATGCAGAAGGCGTGTTAAAGTACGGCCTAAATTCGTTAAGAAATGCCATAAAGTGTGCTTTGTGATGAAATAATTTACACATGTGTAAAAAAGGTTTACCATCCAAAATCTTATCGACAGCGATGACGTCATCGTGACGTTTGCATACAGTATTGCGATTAGTCTACCTTTCTGTCTTTACTTGCATTGTGAATTGTGATTTATCTTTTCTTTTGTTTTGGTTTTTTGTATTCAATTTAATCATACACCACAAACACCATATGGCGGAGTGTTGATTCTGATACACTGTATAAAAAAGTGAAAATGTAGCTTCAGTTGTTATTAAGGTGCTATATCTTCCTTGTTTCTCATTAAAAGTACTTTCATTGGTGTAACATAATGCATTCTGGTTGATTACATAAATATGTATTGTCTTAATAAATAAAACAGTTCATTTAGATGTTACAACATGAGGTACATTTTTAAGCTATTTGACCAAATATTTTTCAACGGTTCAGAAAACAAGCATACTGATTGACTTCACAATGTTAAATATTAATGCGGCATTTCATTTATTCTCATCTTATCTAAATCTTTAACAGCATTCTTTTGCAGTATTGAAATCGATTTCATTTGATAAGCAGCTTCATATCAAACAAGCCGCATCTAATTCTATATGCAGACTACACTTTAGAAGACTATTTGTATGACGTTGTTCAAAAAATAAATAAAATAAAAAAATTAAATAAAAAAATAAAAAATCCCACCATAATCAGTAGATTTTTAAAAGCGAGATTGCATCTTTTGACAGGGGTACAGCTGCTGGACTTCATGCTGGTGAGCGGTGGTCTCAGACTGGTGGTGGAGGTGGTATTAGTGCCTTCAGTGGTAAGAGTGTTACAGGGGGTCTCAAACCAGACAATGGTCCGCCTAAAACTGTGTCTGTACACCTCTTGTTCAAATTGACTGTGGGGTCTGGGGACTTAATGGTGTTTACTTGTGAGACAACACGGATCAGCCTTATAAAAATGTATATTGAAATGAATTATTCACAGCAGATTGGTTGCAGCCCTAATTGATTAAAGAACCTGTTTATTTAAGCTGACGACTTTTCATATAGAAGATTGCCGGTC